>NC_047122.1:17941711-18126572 GCF_902500255.1 Thalassophryne amazonica
AGAATAGAGTAACTGGCTGAGTTCGTTACCTCTTGGTAGAACGATATTCGGCAATGAGGTAGAGATGCCGTCCTGCTGATATACCTCCCTGTTGATGGATATCAGCTGTCTCGTCTCAGGTGATGGGTGACAGCTGTCACCCTGGCTGCTCCTGTGAGGCGGCAGCGCCCTCTGGTGCCTGGAGCCCGCACTCCAGACAGGGCGCCCTCTGGTGGTGGTGGGCCAGCAGTACCTCCTCTTCAGCGGCCCACACAACAGTAATTTTGCCAAAATATGTAATTGCCTTTAATGTTGCTATCAGGACAGAGTCATTTCTAAAATATGAATTTGAGCACAATAAGTGGAGAACTTCTACCTGTGCAAATGTCTTTTGACTTTGATTTCGTGGACATTTTTAATGATGTGTTCATTTATTGTTAAAATATAAAATGAAACAGCTTTTTAAAAAATAATAAAATAGTTGCTGTTCAAAGAGCCTTTTATTTAGAAGTAGGTGATGTTCTGCTGGATTCTTGGGACCAGATGAAGGTCTCTTCGCAGCTTTGAACTCTGGTGGTGTTGCTGAAAAGCAGAAATGTTTTCTTTCGACTGGACTTCGTGGTGTTCAGCTCATCAATGGAAGTTTGGTTGTCTGCACAGCAAATGTTCCTGATTGGGACAAATAAAAATATTTCTTTAAATATAAAGAAACACTAAACAGTTTATATATAAAAAAGGGGAAAAAACGGGAAAAAAAAACGATCGAAAAAACGCCCGAAAAAATAAGTTATTTAAAGTTGAGCTTTTGTGGTGTCTGAAAAAAGCTGTAGCTTTATTTGGTAAAAAATAAAAAGACTGAACCATTTAGAAATTAAAGTGTTCACTCAACTGTGCTAAAAGGCTACGCTAACGTTAGCCGATCATTAAACCTTCAAAGCAGTTCAGTAAACATCACATTTTATTTTTACATTATTCTCACCTCGATAAAGCTGCAGAACTAAACGCCGTTGGTCAAACTGGGACTTCACATATATCCAAAAAGTGGGAGATTTCGGACTGAGTGGGTTTGCTCCATCACCCTGGCTGCCTGCCTTGGTCTGCCCACTGATGATGCCTGAAGGCCCGCTTCTCTGTGCAGGTCGGCCCGCTGTCGCGGTTCAACCGATATCCCACCAAGTCGTCGGTCCTCCCTCGGTCGGCGGTCACTCAGAGGGAGTGAAAAAAAAGCTTCTCCCAGCAGGGTGATGGGAGAATCGTTCTACTGCTGTTTTTTAAAGTTTTTTTTGTGGTTCAGGCGACGCAAATTCAAGATGGCAATCACTGAACTTTTTCAGATTGTGGAAACAGCCAGAGTGTGACGTGGCAATCTCCGCCCCCCACTTTTTTTTTTTTGCCGCTTCCAAAGCGACGCATCTGACGTCATGCGTCGGATCCGTCGGATGCGTTTTCCGATGGATCCGACGCATTCCCATGCGTTGACGGATTGGCCTGACGGATTCAGTGTGAAAGGCCCATTAGTCTTTGTTTTTGCTGCACTTTGTGTTACTTTTGGAGCATTCTCTGGAAACTGGTTTTATTGTCTAGAAAGACTTTCAGTAACTTGACTAAGGTGTTTCCAACAACAAACAGGCCAGGTCAACAACAACCAAATGGCAGACCAGGTTCAACACACCAGATGACTCCCAACCAAAATATAATCCAGGTAGAGAATAGCCCAGGCTGTTTTATGTGCAATGGTTCCCAATTCTGGTCCTCATCCAAGAGCATACCAATACCCATCTGAGCCAGTCAGCTTTTACCAGACCAAGGGAAGATGAAAAATGTGTGTGTTGGAGGGTCCCTGAGGACCATGGTTTGGATCCACTACCCTAGGGTATATTTGGGCTAGAAAGTAGAAACAGTCCCCTAAATAATACCACAAGTTATAGTTTGGGATATAAAACAAGCTAGCCCATTTGAGAGTGGTCAAGAGGTTAAGGCAGTGGACTTGTGACCAGAAGATCCTCAGGTCAAATCCTGACCTGAAAATCACTCAAGGCCCTTGATCAAGGTCCTTAAATGCCAAGTTGCTCACTGTGTGCAGTTGAGCGCCGCATGTGTGTATGTATGAATGCCTATTTGCTTTAACCCTGGGGACAGCCCGGTCTAGGGGCCCATTACACCTGTGCCTGAAAAACAGTGGGAACCAGATTGAGACGGGGATACTTGATGTTTTGGAGGAACTAAACATTTTTTGCTTCCAGGTAGATCACACACTGAAAGATGACATACTCCTGCTCTGAAGGTATTTTGCATACACTCCAAGGCAGACTTCATGTTGCACATTAGCATTAATATATAAGAAACCTATAATCCACAAAGCGTAGACAATTCACAAAAGACATACTATATTTTCCAGAGTATACATCGTTTTTACTAGTTTGGGAGATCCTGCAACTTGCACTCCGGTGCGGCTTTCTCCACTGAAAAATCTGACATTTGTTAGTGATAATAATGACTACTGATGTTGGACTTTCCCAGGAATCAAATCCTAAACAGTACACAAAAAGGTGCTTGCTATACTCTGGTGTGACTTGTATTCTGATGTGACTTATATTTGGACAGCAACAATGAAAATGGTCTTTATTTATCACATTTTGGACAAAAAAGAAGGCTCAACCTTGGGTTTACACAAAATAATCAAAGCAAACCCCATTTCTGAAATTACAATATACAGCACTTAGGACTGACAAATGGGATAGTAACATTTTACCCATCATGCAAATGGAATGTGAGCAGTGAAGTTAATTATCTGTCCACAGCAACGTTCAGGTCCGGCTTCCAGACACCAACTGGAAAAGGGATTGTAAGTCCTCTGCTGATGTCAGTATTTGGGGAAATGTGATCTGTTCTGAAACCCAAAAGGTTGTTGAGGTTGATCCCAGAGTGTTAAAGTGTCCTTGACACTCTGCTCCACCCCCAAATAAGAGAAATAAAGAAAAAGGAGACAGAAATGCCCATTTCGTTCTCTGACACTGACCAAGCCATCACCGTAGAAACTTTAAACGTGTCTCCACTGTTGAGTGGAAGGTCGTCCTGCAGGGAGACAGATAGAGGAAACAGACTGAAGTCGCAGCCCCCCCGGCACCAGGTGATGGGTGAGGTATAAACCTCCCACACCTCAAATCTTTCACCCCCACGTGTGTGCACGTGTATGTGTTTGTGCATCCCGGTGGGTCTGAGTGTGCGATAAGCTGTAGCACAGATACTCCCCTCAGCTCTTATCTCCCCAACAGACGTAACCCGCGTGGCCGCTGCTACAGCAGTCACACCCGGGAGGGCAGCAGTTCAGACGTTCATTTCCACGCAGATTAACAGGAACTTCTGCAGGATTTTATTTCCCTTCCATCTGTGTTTTAACACCACTCTGCTACTCTACACATGAGTTTCTTTCTAGTTCATTAAGGAGAAGAGACGGTTTAATTGTTGTTGTTGTTTTTAAAGTTCAACAAGTGTCACACCACAACTGAAGGTAGAGTTTTCCTGTAAATTTTCATGTAACAACTAACCAACGTGTGACTCGTGATCATAATACACCTTCACATTGCATGACTACTCCCTAATATTCCTTGAAGAAAACAACTAAATATGCTTCCAAGTCACATAAATCAGTTTTACTGGATTACATTTTATGAGAAAAATTGCATGTGTGTAATCTGAATACTTTTAAACAACAAGCAGCAGTGCCCTTTGTTATAGGCTTTGACAGAAAACAGTCAAACCGGCTCATTATTAATGATGAGCATCTTCAAAATAACACAAATTATCATCTGGCTGCGACACTACACACTTTCTGATTGGCTGATTAACAGTCAGATATTTTCCCGTATCAGAGCAGTTACCATGACAATCGGTCCGCAACATGTATTTTCATTACAAACCAGGAAACTATTAGAAAAACCAAGTCTGACATGAATATACTCCATAAATATCTACACAGCATCAGAAAAAACACATAGATTGAAAGCGTACCAGCTAACGACGGGACCATCTGTTAGCAAGTTCTTCATTCACCCTATTGAGGTTTTAAATTGCACAAAATCTCGCAAAACTTCGGAGCGGTCACGTCGCTGGGAGATGTCAGCAACATTGAGAACTGCACTGAGACGCTCTGATCAGACTTGCACGTTAACCGCTGCACACGGACAACACCATTAACATCGCAACATAAAACTCTTTGTATATTGTGCCTAAAACTCTTATATATATTCTTTGGGTTTATAGACGTTGTTATTGCGTTTGTTTTATGTAAACATGCCAGAAGCTCTGGTTGTTTCTCTGCTATTTTCAATGGGAGTTGCTGTGAGTCGCAATCTTCCCGTTTATGTCGTTTTGGGGGAAAGTGAAGTTTGCTCTTTAACGTCCTGATTATTGTCCTTAACAACACTGTTCTCTTTGATCCAAAGTAAATATATATAAATATCTGAAATTCGGTTTGCCTTTATTAAATTCCACGCAGATTAAACGTAGCAGACACAGATTATTTGGAATACGAGGTCTCTTAGATAATAAACTGACCCTTTTATTTTTTTTTTAACTATATGGATTTGAATGTCGTGAAATTACACCAATCATGCTTGAACCCTTGTGCGCATGCGTGAGTTTTTTCACGCGTGTCGGTGACGTCATTTCCCTGTGGGCAGGCCTTGAGTGAGATGTGGTCCTGCCCTCTCGGCTGAATTCCTTTGTTTCACATGCTGCTCGAGACGGCGTGTGTTGCTTTATCAAAAATTTTTCTGGACCTGTGAGGAATATCCGAGTGGACACTATTCGAGAAATTAAGGTGGTTTTCGGTGAAAAGTTTAACGGCTGATGAGAGATTATGGGGTGTTTCTGTCGGTGTAAGGACTTCCCACGGAGCGGGACGTCCTGCAGCGCTTCCAGGCGCCGTCGTTGGCCTGTTTCGAGCTGAAAACATCCTAATTTAAGGCTTAATTCACCCAGGACGTCGTGGGAGAACAGAGAAGATTCAGAAGAGGCCGGCATGAGGACTTTATGCGGACATTCCACTGTTTAAGGACATTTTTTAATGAAAGACGTGCGCGCAAATTCGCCGAGTCGTTTCCGTGACGACTCGGCAAATCTGTGTGCTCCGCGACAGGAAAAACACCTCCGTGTTGAAAACCATTTGTAAAATTCAGGCAGCTTTTGACGGCTTTCAACAAGTGAGTAACTGAGAAATTGTTTAACAGCTTGGGCATGTTCCAACTTGCCCGTTAAGGTTTCCAACAGAGGTGTTTTTCCTGTCGCGACCCCCTGCGGTCGGGTCCGGCCCGACATGCGACTCTGCCCGCATGTTCTTTCATTACAAAATGTCCGTTAACAATGGAATGTCCGAATAAACGCCTCATGCCGACTTCTTCTGAAAGTTCTCTGTTCTCTGACGACTTACTGGGTCAACATAGCCTGAAATGTGGAAGTTTTCAACTTGAAACGGCGAGACGCTGCCACCTCGAAGTGCAGATCGCCGTCAGGTGCCGTGGGCCGTCCTTACGGCGACACTACCAGACCAAAATCTCTCATCAGCCGTTAAAATTTTTACCGAAAACCAGCTGAATTTATCGAATGGTGTCCACTCAGTTGTGCCTTACAGTTTTGAAAAAATTTTGATCAAACAAAGCAGCAGTCTCTGAGCCATTCCTAAACAATGAAAAAAACGACGAGAGGGTGGGCGACTCCTCACTCAAAGACTGCCCACAGGTGAATGACGTAACCGACAGGCGTGAAAAAACTCACGCATGCCCACGAGGGTTCAATCATGTCTGATGTAATCACACATGATTCAAATCCATATGGTTTTTGAAAAAAATAATAAGGTTGGATACTTTTCTAATAGACCTCGTATTTGTTTTAGCAAGTTTTCAGGGTCTCATGCATGCAGCCTTTTATTAACGTGATGAAAAGCATAAAAATGTACATTTTGATAGTATAATGTTAATTTGCAATTGTCATCATGTGCATTCTCTATATTCTTTAGACCGCAGCAACTTTCTGGAGCACAAAGGATTATGGGATATCTCAACAGGGCAAATGGAGAAGAAAGCGAACAAGCTCAAAACCGTCAGCAGCATATTTGGGCGATGCTGTACGTTTGTGTGTTTATATATATATATATATATATATTTTCCCTTTAGCCCCTTTTATGCCGGGCCTGCGTAGAGTTGCATTGTGCTGCGTAGGAATGACTGCATATGTTGGGTGTGGGGAGGGGAGGCCCTTTGGCCCATCTCTTCTTCTTCTATGGTTCTGACCCACCTCGTCGTCTTCTGTGATTTTGAAGCTTCACTGTCACCAGAGTCCAGCGGTATCAATACAATAGCAATGCAGGTATGTACTGATAAAAAAAATCTAAATTTCGTCTTACGGTAGTGTACAGTTGCGGCGGCATGGTGTACAGTAGCACAGTGTTACGTAGACTTGAACACTGTAAAGGAGTGTACAAGTTGCATAGATTTGCGTAGACCACTGGACACAGTGTAATTAAACATGTTTAATTTTTTGTGTCCATTTCGTGGACCCCTTTACGTCCCTCAGTGTATTGCCACGTAGGGCTGCATAACCTCGGCATAGTCGGAACGCCGCATTACGCAACTCTACAATGGCCCGGTGTGAAAGGGGCTTTTCAAAGGACATAAAATAATGCGGATGTAGGGACAGAGGCCAAATGTAAATGTTGGTCTTGTTACTCTTCCAGCTACATTTTTGCTGTCCAAACAAATAATGTCACCAGCACAGGAAACAATACTGCCCTCTACTGTTTGAGTAAACTGGCACTTGTCTAAACTCCAAAGAAATTCAGAAGGCTGAAAAAAAAGACACATTTTGTAAAGTTATTTTTTTTATTCTCACTGTCTGACTTTGTAACTTGGCATCTGCACTTGTCACAGCCCAAATTATTCATGAAGCATTTCTGACACACTCCGACTCTTTCTGCCTGAGCTGTTTCACACCCCCAACATCCAATTTAACCTCAATAAACACAAAAAGAAACCAGACACCGCCGAGATGCTATTTCCTCATGACTTATGAACGGCGTTATCGTTTTCAGCACATCATACATTGATTAGCGTGTTTTTAATAACTGCACAAAAACACAATATGCTGCATCGTGATAGGAAAATAAATATCACAGCAAAACTAATTTAATCAAATTCATTCCAACATACCAGTTTGTCAGACTCATGCATATTTATTTATTTATTTATTTTAAATGAGAAAATTATTCTTGGTTGGACATATGGCCGGCTGTATAAAACTATTAATACTCAAATACAAATAGAGGAGCCACACCTCCCACATTTACAGCCGGAGAGGATGCTTTTCATTTTTCCAGACTTCAGCTTAATCACACACTGCAGATTTGTGGCCCAGAG
The DNA here is from genome assembly GCF_902500255.1 of Thalassophryne amazonica. Taxonomy (NCBI): domain Eukaryota; kingdom Metazoa; phylum Chordata; class Actinopteri; order Batrachoidiformes; family Batrachoididae; genus Thalassophryne; species Thalassophryne amazonica. The sequence continues at coordinate 17,949,103 of NC_047122.1, forward strand.
TCCAAACTGCAGGAAACTAAATCAGCTCCGTCAAGATGGAGAGATTAGATGGGATCAGGCGGCTCGTCCAAACACAAAGCCACTCCCAGTCTCTGTAATGCATCACATATACAGGAAGTCAGCAGAGCTGAGGGGATCCTGTACTTAGTCCTGGATTATGTGTTTGCCTGTGTGGAGGCTTCAACTGGTTAAACACAACGTATCATCTTTCAACTCATGAAAATATTCTTTACACTCCATTCATAAACATTCACTATTTGTATATTGTATAGTAGCTAAATAGATCCGTGTCCGTTGAGGCCCTCAAGTTTCACTGCCACCCATGGGACAGTGCACCCGACCCCAGGGGTCCCCCTGTGGGTGGTGAGCCCACAGGATGAAGATGGAAAGTCCACATAGCCTTTTCGGGCTGTGCCCAGCTGGGCTCCGTGGAAAGCCTGGCCACCATGGCGCTTGCTGACGGGCCCCCTGTCCGGGCCTGGCTCCAGACGGGGGCCCCGGGCTTCCTCCGGGCCGGGTCATGTTTCCGCTTCCTTGTGAACCATTCTTGGCCTGGCCCCTCGCCTGGGTCTCACCACTGCTTTCTGCAGATGGTGTGGTCCTGTTGGCTTCATCGGACTGTGACCTTCAGCACTCACTGGGTTGGTTCACAGCCGAGTGTGAAGCAGCTGGGATGAGGATCAGCACCTCTAAATCTGTTGCCATGGTTCTCAGCAGGAAACCGATGGATTGCCTACTCTGGGTAGGGAATGAGGTCTTGCCCCAAGTGAAGGATTTCAAGTACGTCGGGGTCTTGTTCACAAGTGAGGGGACAATGGAGAGTGAGACTGGCAAGAGAATCAGCACAGGGGTGGTATTGCATTCTCTCTGCCATACTGTTGTGACGAAAAGGGACCTGAGCCAAAAGGTGAAGCTCTCAATCTACTGGTCAGTTTTCATTCCTGCTCACCTATGGTCATGAGGGTTGGGTCATAAACAAAGGAACGAGACTGTGGGTACAAGCGGCTGAAATGGATTTCCTCAGGATGGTGGGTGGTGTCCTTTAGAGATAAGGTGAGAAGCTCGGTCATCCATGGAGCAAAGCCGCTGCCCCTTTGCATTGAAAGGAGACAGCTGGAGTGGCTCGGGCATTGGTAAGGATGCCCCCTGGGTGCCCCCTAGGGAGGTGTTCCAGGCACTACCAGCTGGGAGGAGACCCCGTAGAAGACCCAGGACTAGGTGGAGAGATTATGTCTCCACACTGACGTGGGAATGCCCTATTTCTGCATCTTTTCTCCCATCCATTCACTCTAATACGGGCTCCAGTAGTCTCCATGATGTGAGGAACATAAATCCAGCAGTTCGTGGAGACATTCTTTAGCAGCTGTTGAAACATGTCAGACAAAGAATTGGACAAGTTTTTTGTGGTGGCTTTTCACTGGGTTCAAGAAAGCAGATACACGCTAAAAGCTCTGCAAGGCTCTTGCAGTGCTCAGCGGTTATGTCTTCCTCCTGGTAGTGTACTGTGGGGTCCCACTGCCCTCACATTCCTGCTCCAAGAAAGAAACGTCTCTCTAATTTTCAGGAAATATAAATAAGATAAGATAATCCTTTAATAGTCTCACAGCAGGGAAATTACGATGCGACAGCAGCATAGGACAGTCACAGAACAACAGTGCAAGTATCCAAAAAGGCAAAAGAAAACAATTACCAAATACGGAAGTCAAGTTCTGTATGGAACAACAGTATATACAGTCAAACAGATTACACTATATCAAAGCAGAAGGAATGTTCCATAATATTTCATAAAATCTACTTAGTGTCATATAAAACAAATAATGAATGTTTTCCATCATGTAACGGAAAGAATATTTTCATTAGTCAAGGCATCAGTGTTCTCAACATTATTATTTGTATACTACTCTATAATTGTCTTTGTAATCATTCTGTTTTATTTCTTATCCAGTTAGCCGGAAGTGTCAGTCTGTGAAACGGTGTATGCCAGCATTTTCCCTCATTGTTCTATCATCAGATATTTAGTGCACAGAGGTGCCTGACTCGGTTTGTCAGCTTGCTCATATGTAAAACCCTCAGCATATATGTAAATTTGTGTGAGCATGTGTCTCTCCAGTGGACAGCTATCTCACTTTCTACAGGCAACCAGGCAAAGCTTCACACGGGTCCCTCAGATGTGACTGAGTATTCTGCACAGCGCAACAGCCATCAGCCCAGAGCAGCGGACGCTCCATGAAAGAGCTGGATATATGGAGGGATGGATGGAGTGGATGTGAAGGGGTAGAGAGGACAGAGTGGGTCACAGCTGCCATCCAGCTCCAGTTTTTCAGTGACTTTACTGCCTTTATTCTGCTGCAGTTATCACTGTTTGTTCCACTCTCCATCTTTCCACCATCAGTTTTCTCTTTGTTCAGACCTTCAGCAGCCCAGTTTTTTTCCGCCTCTTTCTATTTCTCATTACAGTGTGCTGAGCAGATGCAACTGGTGCTGTGGCAACCAGACAAGCCATGCATAGCTGCCATCATGTGCATGATGAGAATGTGTACATGTGTGTGGTGTGTGTGAGTGTGTGTGTGTGTGTGTGTGGTAGCGCTGTAGACATTTCACTCTAGTCAGCATAATACTTAAAGGAAAAATGTGGAGCTGCCTTCCAGCAGCCTTTTACTACTGACAGATCAGGATACATGTTGGACTTCATGCCTCTAAGTGTGCAAAATGCCTCAAACCGCCAAGCCAGCACTTCCACCTCCAACCCTTCTACATCACCATCATCATCATCATCAGGGTGTGAACACTCTCAATGGAGGAACCCCTCTTGAATTTCTTCCAGTGCCATGTATCTCCAGCCAGTCCTGCCCACGTGGGTCCCAGTTGGCAAACTAGGCCAACCCTTCTGTACTTTGGGTCAAATTATACTTACAGAACTCACAGTAATTTTAGCTGGAAAAAATGTGTAATATCTAATCTGTCCATCCATCTAGTCAATCACTGCATTTACTATATTTCTGTAGAAAATCTCCTCTCTCTCTCTCCTCTCTGACCCCATTCACTGTGTACCTAGGTCAACCATCTTCCTTGTATTCTTTTTGTTTTGCAGTTACATTTATACAAAATCTTCTGCTGGCTTGTGAGGAGGTACAGGGCATCCATGTCACAGCATTATGTTACAGCTTTATTCCAAAATGGATGAAATTATTTTTTTCCTTGAACTTCTACACACAATACCCCATAACGACATATGATTATTTTTTATTTTACATATATATATATATATATATATAAAGAAATCACATGCACATAAAGTATTCATAGGCTTTGCCATGAAGCTCAAAACTGAGCTCAGCTGCATCCTGTTTCCACTCATCACCCATGAGATGTTTCTATAGCTTAACTGAAGTCCACCTGGGGTAAATTCAGTTGATTGGAGATGGTTTGGAAAGACACACACCTGTCTACATATAATGTCCCACAATTGACAGTGCATGTCAGAGCACCAACCAAGCATGAAGTCAAAAGAATTGTCTGTAGACCTCTGAGACAGGATTGTCTCAAGGCACAAATCTGGGGAAGTGTACAGAATCATTTCTGCTGCTTTGAAGATCCCAATGAGCACAGTGGCCTCTATCATCTACAAATGTATTCAGACCTGAATCTGACTGAACGCGCCCCATCCAGTCTGATGGAGCTTGAGAGGTGCTGCAAAGAGGAATGGGCAAAACTGCCCAAAAATAGGTGCACCAAGCTTGTGGCATCATATTCAAGAAGACTTGGGGCTGTAATTGCTGCCACAGGTGTAGCAACAGAGTATTGAGGAAAAAGTGTGAAAACCTGTATACATGTGATTTCTTTCACATTTTCAAAAATTTTAAAAAGGAAAAAAAAACTTTTTCATGTTGTTATTATGGGGTGTTGTGAGTAGATCTTGATGGGAAAAATGAAGTTAAATGGACTGCATTTTATATATTGCACTTTTCCTTCTGCATCAGACCCCCAAAGTGATTTACAATGTTGCCTCACATTCACCCATTCACACAAACACACTCACACACCGACGTCATGGTGCTGCTATGCAAGGCTCACTACACACCAGGACTTTGCCCAAGGGCCCTTAGTGATTTTCCGGTCAGGCTGGGGTTTGAACCAAGGATCCTCTGATCTCAAGCCCACTAGACCATCACCTCCCCACTTACTTTCCAAATTTACTCCATTTTGGAATAAGAGTGAAGTGCTGTGAATACTTTCTGGATGCACGGTATGACTTTGGAATTTGAATTTAAAAATTTTAAATTTTACAGATGAAAATCACAAAGCAAATATATATATATATATATGGTGCGTTTCTGTCACTGACCACTAAACCTGCTAATAATCTATCATAATCTACTTCTCCGCTGTTATTTACATTTAAGACGTGAAAACTTGTGCTTATGTAGATTTGATTTCTGAAGTCAGATTTATCATACCTGTTGATCGTTTCTCCCTATAAGGCTGCGAATGGAGTTATGTTAAATCTGACTTCATTAATCAAATCTACGCATCTGAACTGACCTAAGCACAAGTTTTCACGTCTTGTAAATGTAAATAACGGCAGAGAAGTCAGCCAGAGAATCGACAGTGATTACAAGCGCAGAGCATGCATTTTCCACTAACAGCTGCAGCGCTTCAACCTTTCAAGATAGCGGAGACGTGATCCGCTCAGGGGCAGGCTCGACCGATCTAGTATATCTGTGCTCGTACTCACCACAAACATGCCTCTAACATCCTCATCTGCCCTCGTAGTAACCTGTACACAAACTGCCCCACACTGTTTTTGCTAAATTTTGAACTTCTTGAAAGTAGCGCCACGCTCAGAGATGAGCCTTGTTAACTGAATATTCTGCCTCTAAGAGCAAATATTCTCCCATGTTTGTTGAATAACTGGACTTGTACCAAAAAAAAAAAAAAAACATGCTACGTGGCTCATTATTCATCCTTTTTTATTTGGTGGGACTGAGGCATTACATTTTTTTACTTTGATTCTTTGGCATGGTGGAAATTGGGAGGGAAGGTGATGCATGACGGTTGCTTGATGCCAGAAGAAAAGCCCAACAGCACGCCGCTTTCATCTGCAGTTAACTGAACGGAGAAGCGCTCTTAACGACTCTCAGCAGGGATATTAGTGGGGTGTGTTGGGCCCGCGTACACAAAGTGCCGGGGTATTAACTGTTACATTATTGAGAGCTGAGGCCTTTTGTGCCTGACAGTTTAGATCTCATGCTGAGAGACTGGAAGTGGCGTCTTTCACTGCAGTTAGCAGCATGTGGTTTAGTGGTTATCTTTTATTCAGGGAATGCAGATGCAGAGGTGGCACTGGGAACACTCCGATCCAGAACATAGTGTCTTGTAGGTTTTACTTGAAGTCGTTGTGATAAGGTAATAAGACTCCAGACTCTTCGAAACACATCGACCCATCTATGAATAACCTGAAGAAAAGAGCATTTTGATAGAACAAAATTGTGCTCTTCTGAAAAACCTTAAGGACTTAACTCTGGCTGCTGACTTTGGCAAAGACTCACACACCAGCTGCTCGGGGAAAATAATTACCATAATCAACAAACTATGCTAAAAAAATGTCAAATGGCATCCTTTGTCTCTGCATTTGACATCGGGAGACACCTGCAAAGAGCTTCTGGAGTCAGGAGGTCACTGGACAGCGGTGTTAATGTTGATATCTCTGTCTGAGAGTGAAGGTCCTGGTCTTTAGAGGACCTCATGCTTCCTGTCTTAATGTATGGTTGTAGGACTTTGACAATAACTTGTGACCTAAGGTGACGACTGGATGTCTTTGGTACCAGGTATCTTCAGAGGATTCTTTGAGTACAGCTGGAATGACTTTGTGTCAAACAAATGGTTACTTATAGACTCCGGTGAGGACTATCAGTTGCACTGTGAGGGAGCACCAGATTATGACGTGGTGCGTTTCGCTCCACGAATCCGGGGCTGGAGAAAACCAAGGACACGCTCACATTTCACCTGGCTGCAGCAGATTGATGGTTACTTTGGGGGGGGGGGGGGGGGGGGGGGGGGTGAAGGTGTAGTGTGCCTTAAATGAGAGAGTGGCGTCAACTCAGAACATGGTACCATTTTGGTTCAAACTGTGCTGAACTACTGAATGAACCCTGTTTTCAACATTTTTTAAAAACCATTTAACCACATACAGAAACACATCCAGGTACAGGTGCTATCAAAATAAATATGAAAATAGTTAAGCTATCAAATTTACATAAATTTACAATTCATGATGATTTATTTAATTCTTTTAAAGCCTGATTTATGCAGCTGCACAGCTGTAATTCTGTGCGTGACAGTTTTAAAGCTCTCCTTCTCTGGATTATACTTTATTCTGGACTAATTTGACCCTCAACAAGCTTTTCTTTCTACAATCATCACCTCCAATTCAAAGATAAGATGAACAATTTCCTCTTTTATTGACTTTGTGCTGTAAATGTGTGGACTTTTCTGATTCATTTGTAATCAGCGTGCACTGTTAAAACTATTAAAATATAAAAGAGTGAAAGGAGAAAAGTGTCAAATCACAGCCTTTTGTGTCTGACTTAACAGGTGCACATCCAGGCTGCAGGTGCCAGTCTGAGCACGGTGTGAAAAAATTTTAGTTTCACTTTACTCAAATCAGCGAGTGTCAGAGCGCTGAACTTTAATTTGTACCTCTGTTACTGTGCACGTCCAGACTGCTTGTGGCTTTTAATGGAAATACACTGCAATCAGTCGGGACATTTTATCCTATGCGAATGAAAAATCCGTTATACAAAATCCATTATACAAATCCGTTATATACAGTGTTTATAACATGGAAAACAACACAAAACCTTGGGATTTTTTTTGTCCAATGACTGTGAATATCTGGTTTATATGATGACAATTTAGGTGAGTTTTACTGTACATGGGACCTGAACAATAAATTTACCTTCAAAACTTTGATGATGAAGTCGGCTTCCATCCTACACAGCTGACTTTATTTTCCCAAGTTTTTCTTCTGTTCAGATCTGAAGCGAATCTGTACATCTTGAAGCCCTTGTTGTGTCTATTTGTGCCTCCAAATGCACAACAACCTGGCATTTTCAGCAAAAAAATAAATAAAATAGTTGGATATCTATTCAGATACATCAACAGTGAGTGTTATTTTGAACCCAAGCTGGCAACATGAGTCATGTGACCATTTTTTTTTTTAACTTGTCATGTCGCCACTCTCTCAATTAAGGCACACTATGAAGGTGGCAGGTGGGCCAGTTGTCAACCCCAGTGGTTGCCAATCAGGATATAGAACAGCTCCATGGAAAAGTAGAGTTGGACACGCACCAAATGCACTGTGTACTATATGTCACAAGCTAGGTCCTGTTATATTTGGACAAGATTTTCTCTTCACTTATTTTAATCTTTTATTCACTCACTCACTCACCCATTCATCTTCAACCGCTTATCCAGGATTGGGCCGCAAGGGCAACAGCTCTACGGGGGAACCCCAGACTTCCCTTTCTTTTTTACTGTTATCTAAAAAATAAACACATGAATAAAAATCAAGGTGACCCAATACCAGGTCAATCCATAAGACTGGTGCGTTATCAAAATTAAACTGACAAAGGCTCTTTTTACAGCAGTGTTGAAGTATGGTGCCACCTACAGGCAGAGAGATGAAACTGCCATGTTAAAGTGCGGTCAAACACAAAACACCAGACACAGAAGAAGAATCCCAGCTGGAACCTGATCTCAGGTATTTGTACAGATAATACATGTGTGTGTGTGTGTGTGTACATGCTTGACTCATCAAAGAGTTGTGTGTGTGCTTAGAGTACACACAGTAAGTATATGTACTTTAGTAATGTGTGTACTGGCAGAGATCTGACATGCTAGTAAAGGACTTATGAGTTTGTGTGAGCTGGAAGGGGAAGCAGTTCCCTCCTCGGTACTCTGACTCAGTACCGGCGCTTTGCTTTCCGCGAGAACGGCGGCAGCTTAGCCGCTTCTGAACCTCCCACACATGGCTGCCAACACGTCGCGCGACTACAAAGCATCTTTGTTCTCACAAGAGACAATTCAAATCTCCAGCTCGGATTTCCCACGGATTTTCTAAATGTAGCTTTCGCTCTTTGCAGATAAGTGGAAGGTGTTTTTTGTGAACCTGAACATGGTGATTATCAGCGTTAATTCCCGAAACAAACAAATAAATAAATCAAGCCCTGCAGGAAGGAGGAGGAAGCACTTTGACCGGTGTGGAGGGAAATGCGCACGGAGCTGCAGAAAGGTAGAGGCGTGTTCTGTGCTTCACATGTGTGTGTGTGTGTGTGTGTGTGTGTTTGTGTCAGATCAATGTCTGAAACAGTCAAGAGGGTTAAGAAAAATAAAAAATGAAAAGAAACCCAACCCTCGCACCGGACACCGCGGAGGCAGCATCCGAATTATCGCACAAGCAAACGTCACAAGTCAAGCTCCAGTGTGCATGTAGACAGAACCATGGCGGCTTTATCAGACGAAGGGCGGGAAGGTGAAAGAGGAAAGAAAAAGCACTGAGGCTCATGATGTGTCAGCTAGTGGAAAAAAACAGCAGGTGCAAAAAGAAGAAAAAAGGTGGAAAAAAAAGGAGAACAGAGGAAAAACAAAACTGCAAACTGGCTCACACCAACCTGAACCCGGTCAAAGAATTCAGAAACCCTCTGACAAACCCAGCACCCCCACCCCTCCCACCCCACAGGACCAAAATGCACAAACAAGGGCCTCCCCTCAAACCCATGAAGCACAGCTCACTTTACATTTCTGTCCAGTGGATCTACAGTTCAGCGGCGGCAGTGTGGCGACGCAGACTCGGGTTTCCAGATGCCTGTTTTGATCTGAAGTCAGAAACATTTGGGGTTGGCCCTTGTCCTACAATTTGGCCCTGCTGTGGGGAAAGTCTCAACTGAAAGACTCTGCAGTGAAACAGACCAACAAGGAGGCAAAAGAACGAAGAAGAAAAAAAAAACAAAGGAAAAGAAATCTAATTTAAAGAATGGGAGAGAACAGCATCCCAGCAGCTCCCAGATCAGCACTGATCCCAGCGTGCGTCCAAACCAGATTTGGATTCTGCTGTGTGCATTGTTAAACTGGCATGTGCATGTGTGTGTATGCACACGCATTCAGCTGTGCGTGTGCAGAGATGATGTATGGAGTCACATCAGGTGACACAGTGTGCATTCCGAAGCTTTTATCCCATCATTCCTCGCTCCTCGGGCGACCTGGAAACTACAGCGACTGCGCTCCGAGGACGGAGGCGGCTTTTCGGATGGTATTTTAAACTCGCTTGTGATTGGACATTTCAGTGTCACGCCATATACTGAAGCTGCGTCATCACGACCCAGTTTTGCCAGCTCAGGTGGGATGTGAACCTGCGAATTAGATTTGATCTGATTTTGGTTTCACATTAGTGAACTGAACGGCTGATTGACAGCGGCTCTATTACACAACGTTCATCCTCCTGTGCCTCATCAAGATTCATCTTTTCATGTTAATTTCTGGTTTAACCTTCATCACGGGTCACAGCGGGAGACTTTATTCACAGCATCTCTACTCGTCTCAACCTGTGTGTTATTTACTGCTTCAGCTGATAGAAGATCAGGCCTGGAATCAGAAACTCTCATTACAAAACAGATTAAAACTCCCCAAAGTTATATTGTTAAGAAACAAACAAACTCTCTTTCAACAGATGTTTGAGAGCAAGTTAAATATTGATCATCTTTCTTTCATTTCTTTATTACAAGCCATTTCTCACCTTTATCTACTTTATGACATCACAAAGACGTGTTTGGATAGAAGTCAGAATTCTGCGGTTTTGAGCTGGATGCGGGACTTTATCATACTATTTATATGGCAGTCGTATTCATATTTTGCAGCATATTAGCAGGTTTAAATTCACTAAGTGATGTGTAATTGTTTTTGTTAGTTTTTTTTTACTTTCACTTTTGATACCCTATGTGCTTCTTACCCTGTGTGCTGCTATACAATGCTGCCTGAACCTCAATTTCCCTGAGGGAGTCTTCCCAAGGGATTAAAAAAAGTTTTATCTAATCTAATCACTCCAAACAATAGCTGCACAAAATATAATTACTTTTTATATAAAATATAATTGTTTTTATGCTCAAATGCGCATTATATTTGTTTAATGCAAATTTTATATTCTTTAAAAACTAATCAGCAATGATTTGATTGAATATTTATAAACAGTAAAATCTAACACCATAAAAATCCAGCTTGGCTTTTGATGGAAACAGCCATCGATACATTTTTAGCAGAAATGCATTATCATATATTAATGATATATTCTTAGGTAATAGGCTAAAGTGTGTATCTTTTGTTAATAGTCAAACAGAAGAAACATTCTGATTGACTGAAGATTATCAGCAAATGTCAATTATTACATGACAGCTAATATACTCTTTATAGAAAACATTTCACTCATGAATAACACAACTGAGTAACACGTTCAATATAATTAATAAATATCATGCCTAAAACCATTGATATGATTGTGTATTTAAATAATATAACTGTCCATTTGCTTTTTAATTGAACATTATCATTAGGGGCAGCCAAAAAGCCTATGGATGGTTAAATATACAGCTAATATATGTTGTCGAAAAAAAAAACATCATTACCTGTACATCTACATAATTGTTATTATTCATGTTATCATCATCATCATTATCATCCGACCCTGGTGGTCGGTGGGGGTGTGGCAGGAAAAGCTGGGAATCTGCAGGGGGGTGAAAATCGACTGATTTGTAAGCGAAGGTGGTGCACTGTGATCGGACACAAAGTGCAGATTTTACCCTGAGGTGTTCCTGCAGGAATGCAAAATGTAAGACCACGGATTGTGAATATGTGCAACACGTAAGACAAATTGTGAAGAAAGTCACGTTTTGCGAGCTGTGCATTCACATTTTGCGAGATATTTTTTCAGTATTCACCTTTTGCAATTCACAGTTTGTGGATAATTCACAGTTCACATTCCAGAATTCTGTTTTTAAACGTGAACACTGACACACGTTCTGCTGCATTGGGAAGACGTCAGATTACACCCAGGATAAAAGAAGTCTAATATGCCGAATACATCTTTCCTTAGCTCCTCTCCTTATATTGTTTTCTTGGTTCCTAAGTCAGAGTGACTAAGAGAAAAGCAAAACACATGAGACTTGGAACGTGGCTTCTACAAATAGCTTTGGAATGCACCTGCGATGTGAGTGTGTTCAGGCCATGAACGCCTGCTGTTTTTGGAAAACCGTGTCCGTATACACATGTGATGTCATCGCCCGTACGAGACTCACCGATGACGACGGTGGTAATCTGGTGCTTGCTGGTGCCAATCTTGTTCTTGGCCTCACAGACGAAGGTGGTGTTGACGGCATCGTCCACCTTCCTCACCAGCAGTTTGTTGCCCTCCACCACCACGGTGTCGGGTAAGGAGCCAGACGACCTAGAGGAGAGGAGACAGAAAGAAGGGATCAGTGAGGGAGGGAAAGAGGAATAAACAGATGGCAATAATGTGAGGAAAATCACAGACGTGAAGCATTTTACTCCGTCTTTTGGTTTACCATTCATCAACAAAACAACAAGACACAAAACCATCTGTGCATCTGGACAGGACGCGAATCAAATACACTCACTGAGAAACTATCATTAAACGAAAATAAAACTCTGCATGCCGCCTCATGACGGCAGCAATAATTGCAAACGTTGTGAAGGCATGGCGGATATGTGGGCGGAGTCCTTACGTGGTCCAGGTGACTGAGGTGGGGGCCGGATTGGCGCTGGCCTCGCAGGTGAGGGAGGCGTCCAAACGGCCGACGTACCAGTTTCTGTCGTAGCCCTCTATGGACACGGAGGGGGGGTCTGAAGGAGGTGAGAGAAAATGTCAGGAGGTCAGCGAGTCGTTTACTCTGACAATCAGGTGTCACCTGCTCACAAGAACGGCAGATACCAAACACGCTGTCAGCGGCACGATGCATGACAGAATGATAGCCATCAATCACTCATCAACGCACACGGAGACGCAGCCGATGATTGACAGGAAAATGGCAAACTGTCATTATGAAGAGGTGTCGAAAAGTCAACCAGGAGGATAAAAAAACAATGGCGAGTGAGTCAGTGAGTTAAGAGCAAAGTGAAGATGACAGAAGAGGAATATGTGTCAAAGCAGCAACACAACATTAAGTTTATGTGTCCTGACCAACAAATCCAGAGGTTAGGAAACATAACGCTCATTCCCCAAAACAAACACACACCTCACACGTACACGTGCACTTATACATTATCCAGTGAAACTGCTTCACATGAGGACACGCTTTGTGATGATTTAAAGTAAAAGTCCTTCCACACATCCAAATAGGGCTACAATTAAAACTTCTTTGAGTAATTAGTGATCATTTTTATTAAAAACTCTCTTGAATGTTTCCTAAATCCTAGATTCATTCCATGGTTAACTGTCAATAAGTAAAAATGATAACTTCTAATAATTTTACAAAATAAACTCAAGCATATTCTTTAAAAAATTAAATAAATGAATAAATAAAAAACAAAACAAAAAGATCATTATCAAAAAAAACTGCCAAAAATTTAAAAGCATCATGAGAAGCATCATCATTTTTGTATTCCTGAGACAAATAATAAAAATAATAATTTATGTATTTTATCATGGAATCTAAGACTGATGGAACTGTTTCAGACTTTATTCATCACATAAGTGAAGATTTTTTCATTGTTGTTGTAATTAGCAAAGCTGTTTTTTTTTTACAAGATTTTGGCATGAATTAATGTCATCACAATCAACGCATTTGTCACCAGAGTCTCGTGATGGAGGACGCACAGACTGTAGATCAGGGGTGCTCAAGTTCGGTCCTCGAGAGCTACCTTCCTGATACTCTTAGTTGTCTCCCTGCTCCAACACACCTGAATCCAATGAAAAACTCGTTAGCAGACTTTTAATGAGCCTTTCATTGGAACAATATTTGAGGGAAATGGTGATACTGTGTATGTGGAAGAAGTCTTAGATCTTTGAGTTCATCTCATACAAAATGGGAGCAAAACCAAAAGTGTTGCGTTTATATTTTTGTTGAGTGTACTTTTGCAGGAATGAACATGCAACTGTTTTACCAAGCTATTACAATATAAACGTGACAAATAATTACCTTTTTAGACGGTTCCAAATACTTGCTCCAGCTCATTAAGCACAAGCACGTGAGAAAAGCAGCAACTGGAGTGCTCCTACGTGATTCCAGAAGAGATTATAGGCGTTTTCAGCAGCCAACTTGGACAGAAAATGATTAATCCACTACAAAATAATTATTTTATATACGAGGTCTGTCCATAAAGTATAGGTCCTTTTTATTTTTTTCAAAAACTATATGGATTTCATTCATATGTTTTTACGTCAGACATGCTTGAACCCTCGTGCGCATGCGTGAGTTTTTCCACGCCTGTCGGTGACGTCATTCGCCTGTGAGCACTCCTTGTGGGAGGAGTCGTCCAGCCCCTCGTCGGAATTCCTTTGTCTGAGAAGTTGCTGAGAGACTGGCGCTTTGTTTGATCAAAATTTTTTCTAAACCTGTGAGACACATCGAAGTGGACACGGTTCGAAAAATTAAGCTGGTTTTCAGTGAAAATTTTAACGGCTGATGAGAGATTTTGAGGTGACACTGTCGCTTTAAGGACTTCCCACGGTGCGAGACGTCGCACAGCACTCTCAGGCGGCGTCATCAGCCTGTTTCAAGCTGAAAACCTCCACATTTCAGGCTCTATTGATTTTATTTTATTTTTTAGCACTGTTGTCATGTGTTACCTGTGCTGCTCCACAGCCTGTTCAGTGGATTTTTATTTTATTTTTTAGCACTGTTGTCGTGTGTTACCTGTGCTGCTCCACAGCCTGTTCAGTGGATTTTTATTTTATTTTTTAGCACTGTTGTCGTGTGTTACCTGTGCTGCTCCACAGCCTGTTCAGTGGATTTTTATTTTATTTTTAGCACTGTTGTCGTGTGTTACCTGTGCTGCTCCACAGCCTGTTCAGTGGATTTTTATTTTATTTTTTAGCACTGTTGTCGTGTGTTACCTGTGCTGCTCCACAGCCTGTTCAGTGGATTTTTATTTTTTTTTTAGCACTGTTGTCGTGTGTTACCTGTGCTGCTCCACAGCCTGTTCAGTGGATTTTTATTTTTTTTTTAGCACTGTTGTCGTGTGTTACCTGTGCTGCTCCACAGCCTGTTCAGTGGATTTTTATTTTTTTTTTAGCACTGTTGTCATGTGTTACCTGTGCTGCTCCACAGCCTGTTCAGTGGATTTTTATTTTATTTTTTAGCACTGTTGTCATGTGTTACCTGTGCTGCTCCACAGCCTGTTCAGTGGATTTTTATTTTATTTTTTAGCACTGTTGTCATGTGTTACCTGTGCTGCTCCACAGCCTGTTCAGTGGATTTTTATTTTTTTTTTAGCACTGTTGTCATGTGTTACCTGTGCTGCTCCACAGCCTGTTCAGTGGATTTTTATTTTTTTTTTTAGCACTGTTGTCATGTGTTACCTGTGCTGCTCCACAGCCTGTTCAGTGGATTTTTATTTTTTTTTAGCACTGTTGTCATGTGTTACCTGTGCTGCTCCACAGCCTGTTCAGTGGATTTTTATTTTATTTTTTAGCACTGTTGTCATGTGTTACCTGTGCTGCTCCACAGCCTGTTCAGTGGATTTTTATTTTATTTTTTAGCACTGTTGTCATGTGTTACCTGTGCTGCTCCACAGCCTGTTCAGTGGATTTTTATTTTTTTTTAGCACTGTTGTCATGTGTTACCTGTGCTGCTCCACAGCCTGTTCAGTGGATTTTTATTTTTTTTTAGCACTGTTGTCATGTGTTACCTGTGCTGCTCCACAGCCTGTTCAGTGGATTTTTATTTTTTTTTTTAGCACTGTTGTCATGTGTTACCTGTGCTGCTCCACAGCCTGTTCAGTGGATTTTTATTTTTTTTTAGCACTGTTGTCATGTGTTACCTGTGCTGCTCCACAGCCTGTTCAGTGGATTTTTATTTTTTTTTTAGCACTGTTGTCATGTGTTACCTGTGCTGCTCCACAGCCTGTTCAGTGGATTTTTATTTTATTTTTTAGCACTGTTGTCATGTGTTACCTGTGCTGCTCCACAGCCTGTTCAGTGGATTTTTATTTTTTTTTAGCACTGTTGTCATGTGTTACCTGTGCTGCTCCACAGCCTGTTCAGTGGATTTTTATTTTATTTTTAGCACTGTTGTCATGTGTTACCTGTGCTGCTCCACAGCCTGTTCAGTGGATTTTTATTTTATTTTTTAGCACTGTTGTCGTGTGTTACCTGTGCTGCTCCACAGCCTGTTCAGTGGATTTTTATTTTTTTTTAGCACTGTTGTCATGTGTTACCTGTGCTGCTCCACAGCCTGTTCAGTGGATTTTTATTTTTTTTTAGCACTGTTGTCATGTGTTACCTGTGCTGCTCCACAGCCTGTTCAGTGGATTTTTATTTTTTTTTAGCACTGTTGTCATGTGTTACCTGTGCTGCTCCACAGCCTGTTCAGTGGATTTTTATTTTATTTTTTAGCACTGTTGTCATGTGTTACCTGTGCTGCTCCACAGCCTGTTCAGTGGATTTTTATTTTTTTTTTAGCACTGTTGTCGTGTGTTACCTGTGCTGCTCCACAGCCTGTTCAGTGGATTTTTATTTTATTTTTAGCACTGTTGTCATGTGTTACCTGTGCTGCTCCACAGCCTGTTCAGTGGATTTTTATTTTATTTTTTAGCACTGTTGTCATGTGTTACCTGTGCTGCTCCACAGCCTGTTCAGTGGATTTTTATTTTTTTTTTAGCACTGTTGTCGTGTGTTACCTGTGCTGCTCCACAGCCTGTTCAGTGGATTTTTATTTTATTTTTAGCACTGTTGTCATGTGTTACCTGTGCTGCTCCACAGCCTGTTCAGTGGATTTTTATTTTATTTTTTAGCACTGTTGTCATGTGTTACCTGTGCTGCTCCACAGCCTGTTCAGTGGATTTTTATTTTTTTTTTAGCACTGTTGTCGTGTGTTACCTGTGCTGCTCCACAGCCTGTTCAGTGGATTTTTATTTTATTTTAGCGCTGTTGTCGTGCGTTGCCTGTGCTGCTCCACAGCCTGTCCAGTGGATTTTTATTTTATTTTTTAGCACTGTTGTCGTGTGTTACCTGTGCTGCTCCACAGCCTGTCCAGTGGATTTTTATTTTATTTTTTAGCACTGTTGTCGTGCGTTGCCTGTGCTGCTCCACAGCCTGTCCAGTGGATTTTTATTTTATTTTTTAGCACTGTTGTCGTGTGTTACCTGTGCTGCTCCACAGCCAGTTCAGTGGATTTTTATTTTATTTTTTAGCACTGTTGTCGTGTGTTACCTGTGCTGCTCCACAGCCTGTCCAGTGGATTTTTAATTTTATTTTTAGCACTGTTGTCGTGCGTTACCTGTGCTGCTCCACAGCCTGTTCAGTGGATTTTTATTTTATTTTTTAGCACTGTTGTCGTGCGTTACCTGTGCTGCTCCACAGCCTGTCCAGTGGATTTTTATTTATTTTTTAGCACTGTTGTCGTGTGTTACCTGTGCTGCTCCACAGCCAGTTCAGTGGATTTTTATTTTATTTTTTAGCACTGTTGTCGTGTGTTACCTGTGCTGCTCCACAGCCTGTCCAGTGGATTTTTATTTTATTTTTTAGCACTGTTGTCGTGTGTTACCTGTGCTGCTCCACAGCCAGTTCAGTGGATTTTTATTTTATTTTTAGCACTGTTGTCGTGTGTTACCTGTGCTGCTCCACAGCCTGTCCAGTGGATTTTTAATTTTATTTTTAGCACTGTTGTCGTGCGTTACCTGTGCTGCTCCACAGCCTGTTCAGTGGATTTTTATTTTATTTTTTAGCACTGTTGTCGTGTGTTACCTGTGCTGCTCCACAGCCTGTTCAGTGGATTTTTATTTTATTTTAGCGCTGTTGTCGTGCGTTGCCTGTGCTGCTCCACAGCCTGTCCAGTGGATTTTTAATTTTATTTTTAGCACTGTTGTCGTGCGTTACCTGTGCTGCTCCACAGCCTGTTCAGTGGATTTTTATTTTATTTTTTACCACTGTTGTCGTGTGTTACCTGTGCTGCTCCACAGCCTGTCCAGTGGATTTTGATTTTGATTTTATTTTTTTTAGCACTGTTGTCGTGCGTTACCTGTGCTGCTCCACAGCCTGTCCAGTGGATTTTTGTTTTGTTTTTTGGCACTGTTGTTGTGCGTTACCTGTGCTGCTCCACAGCCTGTCCAGTGGATTTTTATTTTATTTTTTGGCACTGTTGTCGTGCGTTACCTGTGCTGCTCCACAGCCTGTCCAGTGGATTTTGATTTTTATTTTATTTTTTTTAGCACTGTTGTCGTGCGTTACCTGTGCTGCTCCACAGCCTGTCCAGTGGATTTTTATTTTATTTTTTGGCACTGTTGTCGTGCGTTACCTGTGCTGCTCCACAGCCTGTCCAGTGGATTTTGATTTTTATTTTATTTTTTTTAGCACTGTTGTCGTGCGTTACCTGTGCTGCTCCACAGCCTGTCCAGTGGATTTTTATTTTATTTTTTAGCACTGTTGTCGTGCGTTACCTGTGCTGCTCCACAGCCTGTCCAGTGGATTTTGATTTTGATTTTTTTATTTTTTATTTATTTTTTTTTTTTGGCGCTGTTGTCGTGCGTTACCTGTGCTGCTCCACAGCCTGTCCAGTGGATTTTTATTTTTATTTTATTTTATTTTTTAGCACTGTTGTTGTGCGTTACCTGTGCTGCTCCACAGCCTGTCTAGTGGATTTTTATTTTGTTTTAGCACTGTTGTCGTGCGTTACCTGTGCTGCTCCACAGCCTGTCCAGTGGATTTTGATTTAGCACTGTTGTCGTGCGTTACCTGTGCTGCTCCACAGCCTGTCCAGTGGATTTTTATTTTTATTTTATTTTTTAGCGCTGTTGTCGTGCGTTACCTGTGCTGCTCCACAGCCTGTCCAGTGGATTTTTATTTTGTTTTAGCACTGTTGTCGTGCGTTGCCTGTGCTGCTCCACAGCCTGTCCAGTGGATTTTTATTTTTATTTTATTTTTTAGCACTGTTGTCGTGCGTTACCTGTGCTGCTCCACAGCCTGTCTAGTGGATTTTTATTTTGTTTTAGCACTGTTGTCGTGCGTTGCCTGTGCTGCTCCACAGCCTGTCTAGTGTCGGATTCCCTGTTTGGGAATCCGCTAGCTTAGCGTAGCTACTAGCTCTTAGCCGTTTTAGCATGGCGGCTTCTCCTGTCTCTCCCGTACTTTTCTGCTCTGGGTGTGAAATGTTTAGTTATTCCTCGGCCTCTTTTAGCAGTAACGGTACTTGTAATAAGTGCAGCTTATTCGTAGCTTTGGAGGCCAGGCTGGGCGAATTGGAGGCTCGGCTCCGCACCGTGGAAAATTCTACAGCTAGCCAGGCCCCTGTAGTCGGTGCGGACCAAGGTAGCTTAGCCGCCGTTAGTTCCCCCCTGGCAGACCCCGTGCAGTCGGGAAGGCAGGCTGACTGGGTGACTGTGAGGAGGAAGCGTAGCCCTAAACAGAAGCCCCGTGTACACCGTCAACCCGTTCACATCTCTAACCGTTTTTCCCCACTCGACGATACACTCGCCGAGGATCAAACTCTGGTTATTGGCGACTCTGTTTTGAGAAATGTGAAGTTAGCGACACCAGCAACCATTGTCAATTGTCTTCCGGGGGCCAGAGCAGGCGACATCGAAGGACATTTGAAATTGCTGGCTAAGGCTAAGCGTAAATTTGGTAAGATTGTAATTCACGTCGGCAGTAATGACACTCGGTTACGCCAATCGGAGGTCACTAAAATTAACATTGAATCGGTGTGTAACTTTGCAAAAACAATGTCGGACTCTGTTGTTTTCTCTGGGCCCCTCCCCAATCAGACCGGGAGTGACATGTTTAGCCGCATGTTCTCCTTGAATTGCTGGCTGTCTGAGTGGTGTCCAAAAAATGAGGTGGGCTTCATTGATAATTGGCAAAGCTTCTGGGGAAAACCTGGTCTTGTTAGGAGAGACGGCATCCATCCCACTTTAGAGGGAGCAGCTCTCATTTCTAGAAATCTGGCCAATTTTTTGGGATCCTCCAAACTGTGACTGTCTAGCGTTGGGACCAGGAGGCAGAGCTGAGGTCTTATACACCTCTCTGCAGCTTCTCTCCCCCTGCCCTCCCCCTATTACCCCATCCCCGTAGAGACGGTGCCTGCTCCCAGACCACCAATAACTAGCAAAAATCTATTTAAGCATAAAAATTCAAAAAGAAAAAATAATATAGCACCTTCAATTGCACCACAGACTAAAACAGTTAAATGTGGTCTATTAAACATTAGGTCTCTTTCTTCTAAGTCCCTGTTGGTAAATGATATAATAATTGATCAACGTATTGATTTATTCTGCCTAACAGAAACTTGGTTACAGCAGGATGAATATGTTAGTTTAAATGAGTCAACACCCCCGAGTCACACTAACTGTCAGAATGCTCGTAGCACGGGCCGGGGCGGAGGATTAGCAGCAATCTTCCATTCCAGCTTATTAATTAATCAAAAACCTAGACAGAGCTTTAATTCATTTGAAAGCTTGTCTCTTAGTCTTGTCCATCCAAATTGGAAGTCCCAAAAACCAGTTTTATTTGTTATTATCTATCGTCCACCTGGTCGTTACTGTGAGTTTCTCTGTGAATTTTCAGACCTTTTGTCTGACTTAGTGCTTAGCTCAGATAAGATAATTATAGTGGGCGATTTTAACATCCACACAGATGCTGAGAATGACAGCCTCAACACTGCATTTAATCTATTATTAGACTCTATCGGCTTTGCTCAAAAAGTAAATGAGTCCACCCACCACTTTAATCATATTTTAGATCTTGTTCTGACTTATGGTATGGAAATAGAAGACTTAACAGTATTCCCTGAAAACTCCCTTTTGTCTGATCATCTTTTAATAACATTTACATTTACCCTGATGGACTACCCTGCAGTGGGGAATAAGTTTCATTACACTAGAAGTCTTTCAGAAAGCGCTGTAACTAGGTTTAAGGATATGATTCCTTCTTTATGTTCTCTAATGTCATATACCAACACAGAGCAGAGTAGCTACCTAAACTCTGTAAGGGAGTTAGAGTATCTTGTCAATAGTTTTACATCCTCATTGAAGACAACTTTGGATGCTGTAGCTCCTCTGAAAAAGAGAGCTTTAAATCAGAAGTGTCTGACTCCGTGGTATAACTCACAAACTCGTAGCTTAAAGCAGATAACCCGTAAGTTGGAGAGGAAATGGCGTCTCACTAATTTAGAAGATCTTCACTTAGCCTGGAAAAAGAGTTTGTTGCTCTATAAGAAAGCCCTTCGTGAAGCTAGGACATCTTTCTACTCATCACTAATTGAAGAAAATAAGAACAACCCCAGGTTTCTTTTCAGCACTGTAGCCAGGCTGACAAAGAGTCAGAGCTCTATTGAGCTGAGTATTCCATTAACTTTAACTAGTAATGACTTCATGACTTTCTTTGCTAACAAAATTTTGACTATTAGAGAAAAAATTACTCATAACCATCCCAAAGATGTATCGTTATCTTTGGCTGCTTTCAGTGATGCCGGTATTTGGTTAGACTCTTTCTCTCCGATTGTTCTGTCTGAGTTATTTTCATTAGTTACTTCATCCAAACCATCAACATGCTTATTAGACCCCATTCCTGCCAGGCTGCTCAAGGAAGTCCTACCATTATTTAATGCTTCAATCTTAAATATGATCAATCTATCTTTGTTAGTTGGTTATGTACCACAGGCCTTTAAGGTGGCAGTAATTAAACCATTACTTAAAAAGCCATCACTTGACCCAGCTATCTTAGCTAATTATAGGCCAATCTCCAACCTTCCTTTTCTCTCAAAGATTCTTGAGAGGGTAGTTGTAAAACAGCTAACTGATCACCTGCAGAGGAATGGTCTATTTGAAGAGTTTCAGTCAGGTTTTAGAATTCATCATAGTACAGAAACAGCATTAGTGAAGGTTACAAATGATCTTCTTATGGCTTCGGACAGTGGACTTATCTCTGTGCTTGTTCTGTTGGACCTCAGTGCTGCTTTTGATACTGTTGACCATAAAATTTTATTACAGAGATTAGAGCATGTCATAGGTATTAAAGGCATTGCGCTGCGGTGGTTTGAATCATATTTGTCTAATAGATTACAGTTTGTTCATGTAAATGGGGAATCTTCTTCACAGACTAAAGTTAATTATGGAGTTCCACAAGGTTCTGTGCTAGGACCAATTTTATTCACTTTATACATGCTTCCCTTGGGCAGTATTATTAGACGGTATTGCTTAAATTTTCATTGTTACGCAGATGATACCCAGCTTTATCTATCCATGAAGCCAGAGGATACGCACCAATTAGCTAAACTGCAGGATTGTCTTACAGACATAAAGACATGGATGACCTCTAATTTCCTGCTTTTAAACTCAGATAAAACTGAAGTTATTGTACTTGGCCCCACAAATCTTAGAAGCATGGTGTCTAACCAGATCGTTACTCTGGATGGCATTTCCCTGATCTCTAGTAATACTGTGAGAAATCTTGGAGTTATTTTTGATCAGGATATGTCATTCAAAGCGCATATTAAACAAATATGTAGGACTGCCTTTTTGCATTTACGCAATATCTCTAAAATCAGAAAGGTCTTGTCTCAGAGTGATGCTGAAAAACTAATTCATGCATTTATTTCCTCTAGGCTGGACTATTGTAATTCATTATTATCAGGTTGTCCTAAAAGTTCCCTAAAAAGCCTTCAGTTGGTTCAGAATGCTGCAGCTAGAGTACTGACGGGGACTAGCAGGAGAGAGCATATCTCACCCGTGTTGGCCTCCCTTCATTGGCTTCCTGTTAATGCTAGAATAGAATTTAAAATTCTTCTTCTTACTTATAAGGTTTTGAATAATCAGGTCCCATCTTATCTTAGGGACCTCGTAGTACCATATTACCCCATTAGAGCGCTTCGCTCTCAGACTGCGGGCTTACTTGTAGTTCCTAGGGTTTGTAAGAGTAGAATGGGAGGCAGAGCCTTCAGCTTTCAGGCTCCTCTCCTGTGGAACCAGCTCCCAATTCAGATCAGGGAGACAGATACCCTCTCTACTTTTAAGATTAGGCTTAAAACTTTCCTTTTCGCTAAGGCTTATAGTTAGGGCTGGATCGGGTGACCCTGGACCATCCCTTGGTTATGTTGCTTTAGACGTAGACTGTGTTTCATAATTATTGTATGGCCTTGCCTTGCAATGTGGAGCGCCTTGGGGCAACTGTTTGTTGTGATTTGGCGCTATACAAGAAAAAAGTTGATTGATTGAGTTGACGTCGTGAGAGAACAGAGAAGTTTCAGAAGAAGTCGGTTTCAGCATTTTATCCGGATATTCCACTGTTAAAGGAGATTTTTTTAATGAAAGACGTGCGGACGGGTCCGCGCGTCGGGACGCAGCCGACGCGACGCTCCGCCACAGGAAAAACACCTCTGTTGGAAGCCTTAAGGACAAGTTGGAACATGTCCAGCTGTTAAACAATTTCTCATATACTCACTCCACTGAAAGCCATCAAAAGTCGCCTGGATTTTACAAATGGTTATCAACACAGAGGTGTTTTTCCTGTGCCGCCGCTCTGCGCCGGCTGCGTCCCGACGCGCGGACCCGTCCGCACGTCTTTCATTAAAAAAAATCTCCTTTAACAGTGGAATATCAATCAATCAATCAATCAATCAATTTTTTATATAGCGCCAAATCACAACAAACAGTTGCCCCAAGGCGCTTTATATTGTAAGGCAAGGCCATACAATAATTATGTAAAACCCCAACGGTCAAAACGACCCCCTGTGAGCAAGCACTTGGCTACAGTGGGAAGGAAAAACTCCCTTTTAACAGGAAGAAACCTCCAGCAGAACCAGGCTCAGGGAGAGGCAGTCTTCTGCTGGGACTGGTTGGGGCTGAGGGAGAGAACCAGGAAAAAGACATGCTGTGGAGGGGAGCAGAGATCGATCACTAATGATTAAATGCAGAGTGGTGCATACAGAGCAAAAAGAGAAAGAAACAGTGCATCATGGGAACCCCCCAGCAGTCTACGTCTATAGCAGCATAACTAAGGGATGGTTCAGTGTCACCTGATCCAGTCCTAACTATAAGCTTTAGCAAAAAGGAAAGTTTTAAGCCTAATCTTAAAAGTAGAGAGGGTGTCTGTCTCCCTGATCTGAATTGGGAGCTGGTTCCACAGGAGAGGAGCCTGAAAGCTGAAGGCTCTGCCTCCCATTCTACTCTTACAAACCCTAGGAACTACAAGTAAGCCTGCAGTCTGAGAGCGAAGCGCTCTATTGGGATGATATGGTACTACGAGGTCCCTAAGATAAGATGGGACCTGATTATTCAAAACCTTATAAGTAAGAAGAAGAATTTTAAATTCTATTCTAGAATTAACAGGAAGCCAATGAAGAGAGGCCAATATGGGTGAGATATGCTCTCTCCTTCTAGTCCCCGTCAGTACTCTAGCTGCAGCATTTTGAATTAACTGAAGGCTTTTTAGGGAACTTTTAGGACAATATCCGGATAAAATGCTGAAACCGACTTCTTCTGAAACTTCTCTGTTCTCTCACGACGTCCTGGATCAATAGAGCCTGAAATGTGGAGGTTTTCAGCTTGAAACAGGCTGATGACGCCGCCTGAGAGCGCAGCGCGACGTCTCGCACCGTGGGAAGTCCTTAAGGCGACAGTGTCACCTCAAAATCTCTCATCAGCCGTTAAAATTTTCACTGAAAACCAGCTTAATTTTTCGAACCATGTCCACTTCGATGTGTCTCACAGGTTTAGAAAAAAATTTTGATCAAACAAAGCGCCAGTCTCTCAGCAACTTCTCAGACAAAGGAATTCCGACGAGGGGCTGGACGACTCCTCCCACAAGGAGTGCTCACAGGCGAATGACGTCACCGACAGGCGTGGAAAAACTCACGCATGCGCACGAGGGTTCATGCATGTCTGACGGAAAAACATATGAATGAAATCCATATAGTTTTTGAAAAAAAATAAAAAAGGACCTATACTTTATGGACAGCCCTCGTACACAGCATCCAGCACACAAAGCGTGGAGTCCAGCTGGGAACACAGCGGGTGGGATCGTCACGACGATGTGTGTGCAAGTGTACGGCTCAAAGTCGTGCAAGTGTCAGGCTACCTTAAGTGTGTGTATCACTCAAACAGCCACACAGACCAGGTACAGTTACACCACACGTGCATTTATGGGGGGGGCCAAAAATATAAGAAACAAGAGCAATCAGAGATTTCTGACATCTGCCAATCTAGATCCAGATCACCTCCACAATCCAGTGACGTCTTCCATGTCCTAATATGTATCTGTGGTGCAAATTTGGTGAGAATCCGTGCAGTAGTTTTGACGGAATCCTGCTAACAGTAATCCTTCAAAGCCTATATGAAGTAAAACTTGATTCAGAATCCGGATCTGGATCCTGATCACCACCAAAAATGAATGGAGTCTTCCTTGGAGTAATGTCTATCTGCGGTGAAAATTTTGTCAAAATTGCGCAGTAGTTTTGATGTAATCTTGCTAACAGACAGACAAATAAATAAATAAACGGCGATGATTCTATTTCATCTTTGGGGGATGTAAAAAAAAAAGCACAGAAAGAACCGCCATATGTTCCAGCACTCATCAAAGGGCTGTTGTTCCCAGATTTAAGTGCGAAGTACCGCCTCACTCCATCCAAATTGGCTTAATAATTAATCAGCGTTGTCGATGATACCCACCCCGCCACTAAATCATATTTAATTAGAGGTTTTCAAGATTCAATTTGCAATTTGTAACTTTAAATGTCACAAATGATAAATTAGCTTTTTTTTTCCCTTTTTTGCACGTGCATGATTATACATGAGACTGCACTCTGATAACTTCAGGTTTGATCTTTTCTATTTTTATCCTGAAATCTCTGCAAAACCAAACTGAAACCAGTAATAATTTAAATAGAAGCAAATAAAAGAGATGAATAATTATCAACAGTGCAGATACTTAAACGTTCTTTATTATTTAAGCTGGATTTCAGAGTTTTATGATCAGAGTTGCAATGACAAACTATTTAGGTTCTTGATTAATTTGTTCAATATTTCATACATCAATCAGTGACCCACAGTCAGCAAATTATTAGAACTGCAAACGTAAAGTCAGAAAACAGTGGAAACATGAAAAACATTATTAGTACTATCATCATCATCACCATTATTATTATTATTATTATTATTATTATTATTATTATTATTATTATTATTATTATCACTATTATCATTATTATTAATCATCATTATTTATTTATTTATTAAAGTCCTCTTAATCACTTTGATATGTGGAACAAATTCCAGTTTTGTTCATTCCACTTGAGCTCCTCTCTCACCTCGAGGGGCATCTCAGCTGCTGATTACATAATGAACTGTGACATTAGTAAATCAGACGCTAATTACGAGCTGGTTGGAAGCACAAATTGAAGAAGATATTTGGTGTAAATGTAGGCGGTGATCGGATCAGGAAATAAATACTTCTAATGTGACAGAACTGCTCACTCCTAAACATCGGGGGCGGGGGCACTTGTTAGAGTGCATCCTTCTGCCAAAGCCAACTTGCACCATTAAAACTGAATTTGGATGTGCTTTAATCTAGATCTGATCCAGAATTTAATGCCAGTTTTTGTGTAAAAATTCACAAATTGCTGCGTTCTCGTCTTTCCGACACCAACATCATTACTGCAGAACGCGCATGAACATGCAAATTTAAAAATACATCAAATCATTTGTTTTTTTTTCCCCCCTTTGTTCAGACCCATGTGAGTCACAAAGCGTCACTTTGTTTTTGAAATAAAGTTGTTTGTTCAGAAATAATAACTTAATGAAGATTAATATTAGTTATGAACAGAATATTCTGCGTTGAAGAATCATTTTATTTCTGGCACAACATTTCCGAGCAAACATTGAAATGGAAACTTCTGAAACCTTTTCTAAAGCATCATCCTAAAAAAACAGAATTAAACCTATCCTCAGATACTGTGGTCTGAAATGGATGAGCGCCAGCTGATCACAGGTTTCTTTTCCAGCCAAGAGCCATTTACAATTTGGTGGACTAGGACAATGTAGGTGGTCTTGTCCGAAAACACAGACTGGCAGCCTGAAGCACACACCAGGACATGAACCTCAGTCTATAAACTCTCATACACGGCAAGGTTTTAAAATTGTCAGTAGGTTTTCAACACCTAAGAGACCACACACATGGTGAGAAAAAAAAAGTCATAGATCTAATAGTTTTGGCTGGACAGTGCGCGGTGTGCAGCCACATGGTAAACACAAAACACCACATACAAACAGATTCCACTCACGAACATTCCCAGGTCAGACAGGAAATCTCGCAGAACCTCTCGAGATCAAACATGACTTCGGAGAAAACAATTTTAGATTCTCCTCTGTGCTTCCATCACCTCTCTTTCTGATTGTCTACACATCACATTCAACAGTGAATAATAAACACCGTACATAACCGATTTTATATAACGTATTTACGCTCACATCGTCCTGTCTGACCTCAATACATTTTCATTAAAAACCCCTCGCATGTACCGGACAGAGCAGTCTGGATGTGCCCAGTAACAGAGGTACGAAATTAAAGTTCAGCACTGACACTTGCCGATTTGAGGAAAGTGGGCACTATATTTCCTTGATTAAAAGACTGTCCATTTATTATTTTTTCCAAACCGTGTTCAGACCCAGCACCCACAGTCTGATGTGCACCTGATAAATCCGACACTGCAAAACCTTGTGATTTGTTATTTTTACGGTCTCACGCCTTTCTCTGCCGTCAAATTTAAAAAAAATTTGCAGTGCGCCCACCGATTACATTTCAATCATGGATCAAATATATTTGGCAGAAAAGTCCGCAAATATGACCAACTCCACAACACGGAGTCAAAAAAAACAAACTACAAAGACACTCAAATGATCCAAAGTTCATGGAAGAAATTGTACACCGTACCTTTGGTTTGGAGGTTGGTAATTGTAGAACGAAGAGCTCATTAAGGGACAAATTCATCCAGAAAAATTGCATAAAGATACGACAGAGAACTTTAAAACTGTCACTTTTCACACTGCTCTTTATCAGTGGGAAAACAGTAACAATGTACTCCGGAGCCCGTCTTTTAATGGCTCGTGCAATCGTATGCACAGCGATGATACACCATGTTGGTATCATCTGTATAGATACTATAGATAAATAAAGCGAAAGAGCACACCTGCTAAACATAAGGTTCAATCATTTGCTGTTCATGCAATGCGGAAGTTGCCGTCCAGTATGGCTGCGTGAGCACACATTACGTGATCCGTGGCATCACCTGTACACCATCGATAGAGTATCAGCTTCCATGCAAAGTAATTCTCTAGGGGACGCTCTGGTAAGTGATAGCAATATTATTACTCATAACTGTGAAATACTTTATGACCTTTAAAATGCTTTAATTGTGAAGTACATTTAGGAAGCTGCAAGTGAGAATAAAACAAAATGACAGCATATAGATTTAAACTAAATAGTCATGCAGCAGCATTTTTATTGAGATGCCTCTCAAAACTCCATTGTTTCTATTCCGGGTCAGACTTGACATTTTCAGAATATTAGTGATAACTGGCTGTGTAGGGGTTTTTTTCCCCACTGTTAACAGACAAATGAGCACATGCAGATGTAAATTCATCTGTTTTACCATGTTCAGATTATACAGTTGTGATTATTTTTAATGTTAAAGAAAATGTATCAGATGCTTTTGTTATTTAGAGACGTAGTGGGAGTCTGCAGGAACTGTTTGTCACTCCTAAGTATTTTATAATTGCTGGATCTCACTTTAGATGTTTTTATTTGGTAGTCTGTGTGCATGGATAAGCAGCGTGTTTCATGGATAAGCGTTGTGTTTCTTACACTCCACTGACAACTTGACAGGAAATCCCCACTGCCGGTCCTGGGTCTTCTGGTCAACGGTGCACGTCACCTCCTGGCCGTTATCCGCTGGCGTGGGAACCAGCCGATACTCGCTGCGGACCGTCACTGTACCATCCGCCTCATTTGTGGTGGTGGTGGATGAGGTTCCTCCCACTGATGCCAGCCAGATGATCTTGGCTGCTGGTTTGCCATCAGCCGCTTCGCACTGGGCGACCACCACCGATTTGGACCCGACCTGGACAGTCACTGCTTTGGCTGAGTTCTTAGGCTTGGCTGGATCACAGAGGGAGAGGAAGACAAGGGAGAGGACAGAGCAAGAAAAAGAAATGATGAAAAGAAGGAGAGATCAAAAGTCAGGCAGAGGAGGAGAAGAAGAGGAGGTTCAATCAGTTTGTTCTGCATATACAACCTGGCATCCTGCAGTGGCTGGAAAGAAACGGGGAGGAGGCGGCGGCGATCGCCCTCCTGTGATGTGACCCTTGACCGAGCAACATCACAGCGAGCGCTGATGGATTTTTAAGCGTTATTTCCTATATTTAAGACATTACTCACCACTGGAACATCTGAAAGTTTTTATTTTTCTGCATTTTCTTCTGAATGCCTTTTTTATACACTATAAAACACAAAAAAAGAGGGGGAAAGAGAGAATTTGAGAGCATTCTGACTCACTTTTGAGGTTTTAATTAGAAGGGTAGACCGATCTGATAGTTCAAACTGGAATCAGCCCAGTATTGGACAAAATTACCGAATTAAATATCAAGAGAAAAATCCAAGTTTTTATGGTTCTACAATATTTGCTTCAATTTGAGTTTATGTTTGATGGTGAGCAAATGACATCTAGACAAATAGGTATCAGACTGGTAGCAGTAGTTCCAGTGTCAGTAATGTACCTACCTATAGCTACTTTAATGTGAAGGCGCTGATAATGCTGCACATTTTGGAGGCTGCAGATCAATTAGAACCAAATTATGACAGAAAAAAGTCACATTTTTATCAGTCAAGGTGAATGTCAACGTAAAAAGTTAAATATGCATTGCAGGGGTGCAACCATCAAGCCAAAGCTCAAGCAATTTAGTGATCTCAGCAATGGGAGAATTGACTCAATTACTGCAATCATATGAATACAGAAATTCTGCTGCCCAACAACTCTTCTGTATTCTGGTATTTGTATTTGCATATTTGTATTGATACCCTGTATGCTTCTTACCCTGTGTGTTGCTATACAACCTTGGTTTCCCTGAGGTAGTCTTCCCAAAGGGATCAATAAAGTTCTATCTAATCTAATCTGATAAATTTTCTGGTCACTTTTCACTAAAGAAAACAATCTGCATCAAAATAACTGAGCAGCCAAATATGTGTGCAGCTGTGGTTCATTCCTACAGTGCTGTGCATAAGACACAGCTTACAGAGAGCTGATCAGTAGATATTTGACTTCATACCAGCAACATTAAATTAATAATTTTTGCTGGACTTTCTATGTAGACATAACAACTTACATACATAGCAAAAAAAAAAAATTTAAAAATTAAAAATTTCAGACATTGAAAAAGTCACATGATTGCTGTCTAGTTTCAAGACAGCACTTTCTGGTCTGTGATTTTAGCAAACTGACACTGCGCTCTGTGGCATGGATCTGGACCACCAATGGATAAGCTGACGGTGATATTCCTATATTTATATATTCTAAAATGCAGGAGGTGTGCAAGGAAGTGAAGTGACAGAACAATAAAAAAAATAATAAATTTGTGCATGCATGCCGCACACACAAACACACAACCAAAATAAATGCACCACCAAATAATGATATCCAAAAAAAGGTCACAGGAAATAAGTTACGGAGTGTGGAATAAAATATACAGTTAGGCCCAGAAATATTTGGACACTGACACAAGTCTCATGATTTGGGCTGTGCCTGCTACCACACTGGAATTAAAATGAAACAACTGAGATGCAACTGAAATGCAGACTTGCAGGTTTAATTCAAGGGGTTGAACAAAAACATCCTATGAAATGTTCAGGAACTGCAAATATTTTCCTATAACGTTTCCTCATTTCAGGGGCTTAAAAGTAATTGGACAAATTAACATTACCATAAATAAAGTGTTCATTCTTAATACTTTGTTGAGAATCCTTTGCAGGCAATGACTGCCTGAGGTCTGGCAACCACGGACGTCACCAAATGCTGGGTTTCTTCCTTTGTGATGCTTTGCCAGGCCTTTACTGCTGTCTTCAGTTGTTGCTTGTTTGTGGGTCTTTCTTCTTTAATGGCCCCTTCACACATAGTGCGAATATGTACAACTCACGTTTCACCTGGAATTTGGCCGACACCTGCCACGAGAGGATTCGATAGGCTTGCACAGTGCACACTTTGTCTTTCAGCCGCTGGTGTGTGCAAATAGTTGTAGCAACAGGTGTACGAGGCATTGGAAGCAGCTACAATTTTACACGTTTTGCATACGATTCCTGCTTCATGCACATTTTATGCACAAATCGACCAAATTTGCACTATGTGTGAAGGGGCTCTATGTTTTGTCTTAAACAAGTGAAATGCTCGATTGAGTTGACATCTGGTGATTGATTCGGCCATTGTGGAATATTCCATTTCTTTGCCTTAAAACCTCCTGGGTTGCTCTTGCAGTATGTTTTGGGTCATTGTCCATCTGTACTGTGAAGCACCATCCAATCAACTTTGCGGCAATTGGCTGAATCTGAGCAGAAAGTATATCCCTTTACACTTCAGGATTCATCCTGCTGCTTCTGTCTTCTGTCACATCATCAATAAACACTAGTGACCCAGTGCCACTAGAAGCCTGGCAGGCACGTGCCATCACACTGCGTCCACCATGTTTTACAGAAGATGTGGTGTTCTTTGGATGTGCAAGTCTTCTCCACATGTTCTTCCTCCCAACATTCTGGTACAGGTTGAGCTTAGTTTCATCTTAGCTGCAACTTATATTTGTTTGAGACAATGCACCTGAAATTTAATTTTGACCTCAGAGAAGCTGGTGACAGCACATTAGTGGACATTTCGGTTTTAATTTTGGTCTTATGGTTCAATTTGTTGTCAAGTGATGTTGAAAGCATTTTAATTTTATCACTATTAAAGCTCACCAGCAAAGGTTAAACATATTTTCACGTTTTTTTTCCTCTGCCAATATTTACAATTTCTGAAATGGCATAAAAGATAAATAACAACAAACATCTAACTGAATGAATGTATTGTATGGAAGTAAATCTGTGCCATAAGAGAATTTTAAGGTTGAACATTTTTAGCATCAAAGTCAGAGTTTGAAGTTGAATTTCTAAGGCTGAATTTGTTTAGCATCAAAATATTCAGCCTCAAAAACTTCAACCTAAAAAAAAAATTTCAGCCTCCAAAAATTCGACCTCAAAAAATAGAAAAGCAATCGATCTTTGTCTCAATCATCCATCATCACAGATTTACTTCCATAAACGTTGGATGATTGAGACAGGGATCGAATGCTTCTCCCTGCTTTTCTATTCTTTGAGGTTGAACTTTTTTAGGTTGAATTCTTTGAGGTTGATTTTTTTTTCTTTAGGTTGAATTTTTTGGAGGTTGAATTTTTAAGGTTGCAATTTTTGAGGCTGAATATTTTGATGCTAAACAAATTCCATCTAAGAAATTCAACTTCAAACTCTGATTTTGATGCTAAATAAAAATTCAACCTTAAAAATTCTAATTCAAACTCTGATGGCACAGATTGACTTCCATAGTATTACCCTCAGTGGAGGTAATATATAGTGGTTTCATCATCATCATCATCTAGGGGCCATGGCTGAGAGACAGGGCACAACTGACCGCCAGCAGTGGCGGTCACCCGTGGTGCTCCCAGATACTCTGTGTTGATTCCTGAGTCAAGACTGACTAGAGATCAGGAATAGTGTTTAATTCAGCAGCAGGTAATCCTTGAACTGTAATTATAAGAGTGAATTCACAAAAACCCCACGAATCACTCACACCACAATGGCGGGAAGTTAAACACTGCTTTATGTCTTCTATTTGAAAGCTTATTTTACAAAACCACAATAATCCATGAAAACAACCTGCGCTGTTAAAAAGGGAACATCATCCTTCTTAAACAGCATCACTTCCTTGCTGCAAGATGTAACTTACAAAATTTCCCTGAACACCTTTCAACAGCCTGCAGAAAATTGTTGCTGTTGGTGGCAGCTGTGGGCCATGAAATGTGTACAAACACCGCAATAAAATGGAACCATTTCCTCTGATCTTTTCTGTTATCTCTTACAGTGTTGGCCATTTGACTCTTTTACTTCTTACATAAGTGTTTTTTCTTTTCTTTTTCTTATTGTTTATGCATCAATAACAGTTCAAATTCCTTGTATGTGCGAACTTACTTGGCAATAAATTCCATTCTGATATCTTGAAATTAAGAGTCAGACAAAGTATGTCAAGTCAATCTGTCATGTTGCAGTGAATCGTGATCACTTGGGGTCAATAAGAAGTCCAAAGAGTTGCCAGCACCAGTAACACAAGGAAACACAAGGATTAAAAACAAAATTATAACGTGTGGCCACACTGATTTAGTACATTTTAATAAAAAAAAAAAACTTATAATGTGTGGCTACATTAATTTAGTACATTTTAACAAAAAAAAACAAAACTTATAATGTGTGGCCAGACTAATTTAGTACATTTTAATAAAAAAAAACTTAGAATGTGTGGCTACATTAATTTAGTACATTTTAATAAAAAAAAACAAAACTTATAATGTGTGGCCACACTAATTTAGTACATTTTAATAAAAACAAAACAAAACTTAGAATGTGTGGCTACATTAATTTAGTACATTTTAACAAAAAAAAACAAAACTTATAATGTGTGGCCACACTAATTTAGTACATTTTAATAAAAAAAAAAACTTAGAATGTGTGGCTACATTAATTTAGTACATTTTAATAAAAAAAAAAAAAACTTATAATGTGTGGCCACACTAATTTAGTACATTTTAATAAAAAAAAAAACAAAACTTATAATGTGTGGCCACACTAATTTAGTACATTTTAATAAAAAAAAAAAAAAAAAACTTATAATGTGTGGCTACATTAATTTAGTACATTTTAATTTAAACATAAAAACGCATAAGTGAGCTTAGGAACACAGAAAGGCCCAGAAGATGGCACATACCAAGGGCAGAAGGCAAAAAACAAACTGTAACTGTTGGCCAATCAAGGACACCCTGCAAGAGGCAGAACTACATTAAAGTCAACAATCAACTGAAAGTCACCTTCTTCCTTCTTCTTCTGGGTGCTCCTGTTCACACAGGGTTGCCACCGTGGATCTACTATGGAAGTGCGCCTTTATTTGGCACAACGGTTCTTCTGAAGAAAGAACCAAATGTGCACATTTTTAGTGGTTAGAGGAAACCAGAGTACCCAGAGGAACCCAACACAGATAAAATGTTGGCAGTAGGTCTTAGCCCCATTGGTAAAGTGTCCGCCTCTCATGTCCAAGATCATGAGTTTAACCGTACGGTCACATTAGCTACAACCCCAATTACAATGAAGTTGGGATGTTGTGTAAAATGTAAATAAAAACAGAATACAATGATTTGCAAATCCTCTTCAACCTATATTCAATTAAATACACCACAAAGACAAGATATTTAATGTTCAACTTTATTGTTTATGTGCAACACGTTTCAAAAAAGTTGGGACAGTGGTATGTTTACCACTGTGTTACATCACCTTTCCTTCTAACAACACTCAATAAGCGTTTGGGAACTGAGGACACTAATTGTTGAAGCTTTGTAGGTGGAATTCTTTCCCATTCTTGCTTAATGTACAACTTCAGTTGTTCAACAGTCCGGGGTCTCCGTTGTCGTATTTTGCACTTCATAATACGCCACACATTTTCAATGGGCGACAGATCTGGACTGCAGGCAGGCCAGTCTAGTACCCGCACTCTTTTACTACAAAGCCACGATGTTGTAACACGTGCAGAATGTGGCTTGGCATTGTCTTGCTGAAATATGCAGGGACGTCCCTGAAAAAGATGTTGCTTGGATGGCAACACCTGGATGCATCTTTCAGCACTGATGGTGCCATCACAGATGTGTAAGTTGTCCATGCCATGGGCACTAACACACCCCCATACCATCTCAGATGCTGGCTTTTGAACTTTGCACTGGTAACAATCTGGATGGTCTTTTTCCTCTTTTGTCTAGAGGACACGACGCCTATATTTCCAAAAACGATTTGAAATGTGGATTCATCAGACCACAGCACACTTTTCCACTTTGTGTCTGTCCATTTCAAATGAGTTTGGGTGTTGTGTGTTGGGGGGTGTGGCTGGATATTTTGGTGTTCTTTTCTTTTCTTTGCTCTCCAGGTGGCATGAGAACTGATTTGTCTGTGGAGAAGGTGCTGGCTGAAGAATCCTTCACCCTCATCAACATCATGTGTAGCACCTGTGAATGGTGCTCACATGCAACCTTAAAGATTTTCAGCTGAAGCAGATAACTGGATGGCGTTCTGCATTTAAGTCATGTGTGATTCAAGCAGAACTGCCGGGAACTCGACCTTGTGATGTTCGTTTGTGAGACGCTGAGGACCGCGCCTGGGTTTGACACATCGAGCCCGTGAAGCAAGGAAGGGTGAAAGACACACACTATCAGCAACACATACAGGTCTGTATTTTAAGCTTTATGCAAATAAGCAGCTTCTCACAACAGGTGGAGGACCACTTGTCCGCATGCCACAGCAGTGAGAAGCGAGCTGCACAATCCTCATCACAATTCAAGTTTACTGCGTAACAAAATACCAAGTTACTATCAACAATTAGTCAAACACTTAATCACCTTTGATGTATGCTGACAGCATGTGTCCCTCACCCTTCCTTGCTTCACGGGCTCGATGTGTCAAACCCAGGCGCGGTCCTCAGCATCTCACAAACGAACATCACAAGGTCGAGTTCCCGGCAGTTCTGCTTGAATCACACATGACTTTTGCTTTTCTGTTTTTCTTTTAAATGAATGAAATAAATATAAAAAAAAAAAAATGCAGAACGCCATCTGCTTCAGCTGAAAGTCTTTAAGGTTGCATGTGAGCACCATTCACAGGTGCTACACATGATGTTGATGAGGGTGAAGGATTCTTCAGCCAGCACCTTCTCCACAGACAAATCAGTTCTCATGCCACCTGGAGAGCAAAGAAAAGAAAAGAACACCAAAATATCCAGCCACACCCCCCAACACACAACATTGGGCCCAGAGAAGGTGGCGGCGTTTCTAGATGTTGTTGATGTGTGGCTTTCACTTTGCATGGTAGAGTTTTAACTTACACTTGTAGATGTAGCGACAAACTGTGTTAATTGACAATGGTTTTCTGAAGTGTTCTTGAGCCCATGCGGTAAGATCCTTTACACAATGATGTCGGTTTTTAATGCAGTGCCACCTGAGACGAAAGTCATGAGCATTCAATGTTGGTTTTCAGCCTTGCCGCTTATGTGTAGATAGTTCTCCAGATTCTCTGAATCTTCTGTTCATATTATGGACTGTAGATGATGGAATCCCTAAATTCCATCCATTGCAAATGAACGTTGAGAAACATTGTTCTTAAACTGTTGGAGTATTTTTTAACGCAGTTGTTCACTAAGTGGTGATCCTCATCCCATCTTTGCTTGTGAATGGCTGAGCCTTTTGGGGATGCTCCTTTTATACCCAATCATGACACTCACCTGTTTCCAATTAGGTGTTCTTTGAGCATTCATCAACTTTCCCAGTCTTTTGTTGCCTCGTCCAAACTTTTTTGAAACGTATTGCAGGCATCCATTTCAAAATGAGCAAATATTTGCACAAAAACAAAAACGTCTATCAGTTTGAACATTAAAAAAAAGAAAAAAAAAAGCACCATCTCCCCCCCACCCCCCACCCCCCCAGCGGCTTCCCCCCTCCCGCTCCCCAAACTCATGTACAGTTAATCCTCGCATGACAACAAGAACATTAACTCTGTGATCAACTTGTCCAAGTCCAGCAAATACTCCAGAGTCTGTATTGTTGGTGTGAATAGTGATGCTGACGGCTCGAGTGAGCTTATTTTATGACCGCAATGCAGATGCCGTGCATGCACAACACGTGCGCGATGCATTCATAATACACCCGTAACGCTGCCGTGATAATCTCAATGTGTTGGATCAGTTTCCTCACTACATGCGTTATATAACCATGATTGTTCATCATATATTCGCTATATATTATTAATATCGCCGTGATTCATACTGGGACATTTGTCATTTTTTGGCCATTTTTGTTGCAGACGACAATGAACGCCCACAATTTGTATACTCAATTCATGCGCAATTGATCCTCTCCCCAGTGGGACAGGGCCCTAAGTGAATAGGCAGCGTGATATCAGGTCGGTATTTGCTTGAAACAAAATAATCCAAGATTGCAGAATACGCTCCAAAACGGCTTATTTCTCTATAAATATATGTTTTTCATATATTTTATAAAAGGTAGGAAAAAATAAACCATTCTAAATCTAAAATCGCTGCTTTTGTAATCAGACAACACCTCTGAAGTGATTCATAAGACATCGTAGAGATGTTAGCATGTACACCCCAGGAATGCCCCTCGAGTGACAAAACCAAATGCTTGTCGGAGTCATTTGTAGCGCATGTGACCACAGGGTAAGTCGAACAAGTACACACTATGGTATTCAGGGATAAGGACTGGCACCAATGGGCCTCACGGTCCATATAAGACTTCCTCTTCCTTGAAGGAAGGAACTACAGACAAAAAAATGTCATCACGCAGTCCATATCAAATCAAATCAAATCAGTTTTATTTATATAACGCCAAATCACAACAAACAGTTGCCCCAAGGCGCTTTATATTGTAAGGCAAAGCCATACAATAATTACGGAAAAACCCCAACAGTCAAAATGACCCCCTGTGAGCAAGCACTTGGCGACAGTGGGAAGGAGAAACTCAACACAACACAACATCCAGCCAGCAATTCAATTGAGGATAAAGAGAATATAGGAGAACTACTGAGTGTACAGGGCACTATGGGAAGTTGTGAAACTGACTAATGTGTGTAATTGAATAATTTCAACAATACCCAATCATAAAAATGCCACAGTATTTTATGCGCACAGAGATGGAAATGACAAGGTTGATATCACTGACAGACTGAAGCCATTATGCAACAGACCACATGTTCAAAAATAAGAGTGCAACACAGTAATGATTTACAGTATATTACAGAATATCTGGAATTGTTTCAGGAAGA
The DNA here is from genome assembly GCF_902500255.1 of Thalassophryne amazonica. NCBI lineage: Eukaryota > Metazoa > Chordata > Actinopteri > Batrachoidiformes > Batrachoididae > Thalassophryne > Thalassophryne amazonica. Next base: position 17,986,472 of record NC_047122.1, read on the forward strand.
GCATCAAGTGTAAAATTTGTGCCAAATCACCAGGCAGATCCAATACCAGATCTGTTATGGCAACCCCAAAGAAACAGGAGTCACATACAGTATAGGTATACGAACTTCAGTGACTTTTATGTACAACCCCTGGCAAAAATTATGGAATCACCGGCCTCGGAGGATGTTCATTCAGTTGTTTAATTTTGTAGAAAAAAGCAGCTCACAGACATGACACAAAACTAAAGTCATTTCAAATGGCAACTTTCTGGCTTTAAGAAACACTATAAAAAAAATCAGGAAAAAAATTGTCAGTCAGTAACGGTTACTTTTTTAGACCAAGCAGAGGGAAAAAAATATGGACTCACTCAATTCTGAGGAAAAAATTATGGAATCACCCTGTAAATTTTCATCCCCAAAACTAACACCTGCATCAAATCAGATCTGCTCGTTAGTCTGCATCTAAAAAGGAGTGATCACACCTTGGAGAGCTGTTGCACCAAGTGGACTGACATGAATCATGGCTCCAACACGAGAGATGTCAATTGAAACAAAGGAGAGGATTATCAAACTCTTAAAAGAGGGTAAATCATCACGCAATGTTGCAAAAGATGTTGGTTGTTCACAGTCAGCTGTATCTAAACTCTGGACCAAATACATACAACATGGGAAGGTTGTTAAAGGCAAACATACTGGTAGACCAAGGAAGACAAAGCGTCAAGACAGAAAACTTAAAGCAATATGTCTGAAAAATCGAAAATGCACAACAAAACAAATGAGGAACGAATGGGAGGAAACTGGAGTCAACGTTTGTGACTGAACTGTAAGAAACCACCTAAAGGAAATGGGATTTACATACAGAAAAGCTAAACGAAAGCCATCATTAACACCTAAACAGAAAAAAACAAGGTTACAATGGGCTAAGGAAAAGCAATGGTGGACTGTGGATGACTGGATGAAAGTCATATTCATCATCATCAATTTTATTTATACAGCGCCAAATCACAACAAACAGTTGCCCCAAGGCGCTTTATATTGTAAGGCAAGGCCATAGAATAATTACATAAAAACCCCAACGGTCAAAACGAGGCCAATATGGGTGAGATATGCTCTCTCCTTCTAGTCCCTGTCAGTACTCTAGCTGCAGCATTTTGAATTAACTGAAGGCTTTTCAGGGAACTTTTAGGACAACCTGATAATAATGAATTACAATAGTCCAGCCTAGAGGAAATAAATGCATGAAATAGTTTTTCAGCATCACTCTGAGACAAGACCTTTCTAATTTTAGAGATATTGCGCAAATGCAAAAAAGCAGTCCTACATATTTGTTTAATATGCACATTGAATGACATATCCTGATCAAAAATGACTCCAAGATTTCTCACAGTATTACTAGAGGTCAGGTAATGCCATCCAGAGTAAGGATCTGGTTAGACACCATGTTTCTAAGATTTGTGGGGCCAAGTACAATAACTTCAGTTTTATCTGAATTTAAAAGCAGGAAATTAGAGGTCATCCATGTCTTTATGTCTGTAAGACAATCCTGCAGTTTAGCTAATTGGTGTGTGTCCTCTGGCGTCATGGATAGATAAAGCTGGGTATCATCTGCGTAACAATGAAAATTTAAGCAATGCTGTCTAATAATACTGCCTAAGGGAAGCATGTATAAAGTGAATAAAATTGGTCCTAGCACAGAACCTTGTGGAACTCCATAATTAACCTTAGTCTGTGAAGAAGATTCCCCATTTACATGAACAAATTGTAATCTATTAGATAAATATGATTCAAACCACCGCAGCGCAGTGCCTTTAATACCTATGGCATGCTCTAATCTCTGTAATAAAATTTTATGGTCAGCAGTATCAAAAGCAGCACTGAGGTCTAACAGAACAAGTACAGAGATCAGTCCACTGTCTGAGGCCATAAGAAGATCATGTGTAACCTTCACTAATGCTGTTTCTGTACTATGATGAATTCTAAACCCTGACTGAAACTCTTCAAATAGACCATTCCTCTGCAGATGATCAGTTAGCTGTTTTACAACTACCCTTTCAAGAATTTTTGAGAGAAAAGGAAGGTTGGAGATTGGCGTATAATTAGCTAAGATAGCTGGGTCAAGTGATGGCTTTTTAAGTAATGGTTTAATTACTGCCACCTTAAAAGCCTGTGGTACATAGCCAACTAATAAAGATAGATTGATCATATTTAAGATCGAAGCATTAATTAATGGTAGGGCTTCTTTGAGCAGCCTGGTAGGAATGGGATCGAATAGACATGTTGATGGTTTGGAGGAAGTAACTAATGAAAATAACTCAGACAGAACAATCGGAGAGAAAGAGTCTAACCAAATACCGGCATCACTGAAAGCAGCCAAAGAGAACGATATGTCTTTGGGATGGTTATGAGTAATTTTTTCTCTAATAGTTGTTGTGTGGGCCGCTGAAGAGGAGGTACTGCTGGCCCACCACCACCAGAGGGCGCCCTGCCTTGAATGCGGGCTCCAGGCACCAGAGGGCGCTGCCGCCTCACAGGAGCAGCCGGGGTGACAGCTGACACTCATCACCTATGACAGCTGTCACCACTCATCTGATCAGCATCGGTATAACAGCAAGACGTCATCTCCACCTCTTTGCCGAGATATCGTTCTACCTGGAAGGTAACGTACCTCAGCTGACTGTTTGACAGTATTTTGTGCATTGTATTGTGGACTACTTTTCCAACGAGAGGTGGAGGTAGCTTTCCTGCCGTACGGATTCCTGGGTGCAAACGCGCCCTCATTTAATTGCTTTTTGTTCCTCGCCAGCAGTACCAGGTCCGACACGCGGAGGCAGTGGCCACCTGGGAGTTCGGGACTTGGCGGCTCCAGTATTCCCGGGGTCTGGTGGCGGAGGAAATCGTGTGGTTCCGGTTCTGCTTTGGACAGGCGTCTCCTATCTTCGAGCCTGCCCACACAACACCTTTGAGAATTGACTTTTGTCTATTGTTGTAATCTGTTGTATTTGTTGTGCACATTCACAACAGTAAAGTGTTGTTATTTGACCTACTCCATTGTCCTTTCATTTGCGCCCCCTGTTGTGGGTCCGTGTACCTACACTTTCCCAACAGGATATCTCGGCCACCGTCATGGATCCCGAGGGGTGTCAACCGGCTGTTGAACGGCCAATGGAAGAACAGGGCGCACAGGCGTCCGCAGGAGGAATGATCGGTGAGTTGCAGCGGATCCTCACCGCTTTCACGGCTCGGTTGGATTTAATTACCGAGCAGAACGTCCTCCTTAACCGCAGGGTGGAGGCTCTCGCCGTGCAAGTGGAAGCGCGCCCTCAGGGCGCTGCTGTGGCTCTCCCTCCTGTCGACCCTGTGCGTAACAGTGACGTTCCACAGGTCGTTCAACGACCCCTCCCACCTTCCCCGGAAGCATACATAAGCCCTCCAGAGCCGTACGGAGGTTGTGTGGAGACGTGCGCGGACTTCCTTATGCAGTGTTCGCTCGTCTTTGCACAACTTCGCTCTCAGACTGCAGGCTTACTTGTGGTTCCTGGGGTTTGTAAGAGTAGAATGGGAGGCAGAGCCTTCAGCTTTCAGGCTCCTCTCCTGTGGAACCAGCTCCCAATTCAGATCAGGGAGACAGACACCCTCTCTACTTTTAAGATTAGGCTTAAAACTTTCCTTTTTGCTAAAGCTTATAGTTAGGGCTGGATCAGGTGACCCTGAACCATCCCTTAGTTATGCTGCTATAGACGTAGACTGCTGGGGGGTTCCCATGATGCACTGTTTCTTTCTCTTTTTGCTCTGTATGCACCACTCTGCATTTAATCATTAGTGATCGATCTCTGCTCCCCTCCACAGCATGTCTTTTTCTTGGTTCTCTCCCTCAGCCCCAACCAGTCCCAGCAGAAGACTGCCCCTCCCTGAGCCTGGTTCTGCTGGAGGTTTCTTCCTGTTAAAAGGGAGTTTTTCCTTCCCACTGTAGCCAAGTGCTTGCTCACAGGGGGTCGTTTTGACCGTTGGGGTTTTACATAATTATTGTATGGCCTTGCCTTACAATATAAAGCGCCTTGGGGCAACTGTTTGTTGTGATTTGGCGCTATATAAAAAAATTGATTGATTGATTGAACGTCCTGTCATGTACGCGACTGATGCCAGCAAGATAGCTTATGTAATAAACCTGCTTCGCGGTGAGGCACGCGCTTGGGCTACAGCGCTCTGGGAGCAGAATTCATGGCTCCTTCAGACATATGATGGGTTTGTGAGGGAGTTCAGAACAGTGTTCGATCACCCAAATAGAGGAGAGACTGCTTCAGCCGTGCTGCTGTCAATGAGACAGGGGCGTCGGAGCGCAGCTGCCTATGCAGTCGACTTCCGCATCGCGGCTGCGAGGTCCGGCTGGAATAGCACTGCCCTCCGCGCCGCCTTTGTAAACAGACTGTCGTTAGTCCTAAAGGAGCACCTGGTGGCTAAGGACGAACCGCGGGATTTAGATGGGCTTATTGATCTCGTTATACGATTAGACAATCGGTTAGAAGAACGCCGTTGGGAACGAGACGAAGGGCGTGGCCGGGCACGCGCCGTCCCTCTCCCTTCCGGTTCCGACCGCGTTCCGCCCTCCCCACGCTCCACGGTCCCTACGCTCCGTGTGGTTACAGCTCCCCCTGCTGATGAAGCTATGGACACGAGCAGGGCCACATTTAGGGCACCAGATAGACTGAGGAGGCCGGCCCGCGGAGCGTGCTTTGTTTGTGGCTCGATAGAGCATCAGGTAAGAGACTGCCCCGAGCGGTTAAACACCAACGCCCGCCCCTAGAAACTGGGCTAGGGGTGGGCCGAGACATTCATGTGGGACACACCCACATTGCCACATGACTCCCAGTTACAATCCTTTATGAGGATTTAACCCTGAAGGCCCCAGCACTGGTGGACACGGGCTCTGAAGGGAATCTGTTAGACAGCAGATGGGCCAGGGAGATAGGGCTCCCTCTGGTGGCGCTTACCTCGCCTGTGCAGGTGCGGGCACTAGACGGCTCCCTACTCCCTCCAATCACACATAAGACACCACCAGTAACTCTGGTGGTGTCAGGAAATCACCGGGAGGAGATCGAGTTTTTTGTGACTCCTGCTACCTCCCGTGTGATTTTAGGGTTCCCCTGGATGTTAAAACACAATCCCCGGATCGATTGGCCGTCCGGGGTAGTGGTGCAGTGGAGCGAAACCTGCCATCGGGTATGCTTAGGTTCCTTGGTTCCTCCCGGTTCCCAGGCTAAGGAGGAGGTCAGAGTCCCGCCCAATCTAGGGACGGTGCCGGGTGAGTACCATGACCTTGTGGATGTGTTCAGTAAGGATCTGGCACTCACCCTTCCCCCCCACCGTCCGTACGATTGTGCCATTGATTTGGTTCCAGGCGTTGAGTTCCTGTCCAGCAGGCTGTACAACCTCTCACGACCTGAGCGCAAATCAATGGAGACCTACATCCGGGACTCTTTAGCTGCCGGGTTGATCCGGAATTCCACTTCCCCGATGGGTGCAGGTTTCTTTTTTGTGGGAAAAAAGGATGGCGGACTACGTCCATGCATTGACTACAGGGGGCTGAACGAAATCACAGTTCGTAACCGATACCCATTGCCCTTGTTGGATTCAATGTTCACGCCCCTGCATGGAGCCCAAATGTTCACCAAGCTCGATCTCAGGAATGCGTATCACCTGGTTCGGATCCGGAAGGGAGACGAGTGGAAGACGGCATTTAACACCCCGTTAGGTCACTTTGAGTACCTGGTCATGCCGTTCGGTCTCACAAACGCCCCCGCGACGTTCCAAGCATTGGTTAATGATGTCTTGCGGGATTTCCTGCACCGATTCGTCTTCGTATATCTGGACGATATACTCATCTTTTCTCCAGATCCTGAGACCCATGTCCGGCATGTACGTCAGGTCCTGCAGCGGTTATTAGAGAACCGGCTGTTTGTGAAGGGCGAGAAGTGCGAGTTTCACCGCACTTCTTTGTCCTTCCTGGGGTTTATCATCTCCCCTAACTCCGTCGCTCCTGATCCGGCCAAGGTCGCGGCGGTGAGAGACTGGCCCCAACCCACCAGCCGTAGGAAGCTGCAACAGTTCCTCGGCTTTGCTAATTTCTACAGGAGGTTCATTAAGGGCTACAGTCAGGTAGTTAGCCCCCTGACAGCCCTGACCTCACCAAAAGTCCCCTTCACCTGGTCGGATCGTTGCGATGTTGCGTTCAAGGAGTTGAAACGGCGCTTCTCGTCTGCACCCATTCTGGTGCAGCCCGATCCTAGTCGCCAGTTAGTGGTTGAAGTGGACGCCTCGGACTCAGGGATAGGAGCTGTGCTTTCCCAGAGCGGGAAGACCAATAAGGTCCTTCACCCGTGTGCCTATTTTTCCCGCAGGTTGACCCCGGCCGAACGGAACTATGACGTCGGCAATCGAGAACTCCTTGCGGTGAAAGAGGCTCTTGAAGAGTGGAGACATCTGTTGGAGGGAACGTCCGTGCCATTCACGGTTTTCACTGACCACCGGAACCTGGAGTATATCAGGACCGCCAAGCGGCTGAACCCAAGGCAAGCCCGCTGGTCACTGTTCTTCGGCCGTTTTGACTTCCGGATCACCTACCGTCCCGGGACCAAAAACCAGAGATTGGATGCCTTGTCCCGGGTACATGAAGAAGAAGTCAAAGCGGAGTTGTCGGATCCACCGGAACCCATCATCCCGGAGTCCACTATCGTGGCCACCCTTACCTGGGACGTAGAGAGAACCGTCCGGGAGGCCCTGGCACGAAGCCCGGACCCCGGAACTGGGCCAAAGAACAGACTCTACGTCCCACCAGAAGCTAGGGCTGCAGTCCTGGACTTCTGTCACGGCTCTAAGCTCTCCTGTCATCCAGGGGTGCGAAGAACCGTGGCAGTTGTCCGGCAGCGCTTCTGGTGGGCGTCCCTAGAGGCCGACGTCCGGGATTATATCCAGGCCTGCACCACCTGTGCCAGGGGCAAGGCTGATCATCGCAGGGCTTCGGGACTGCTCCAGCCGCTGCCCGTGCCCCATTGCCCCTGGTCCCACATCGGCCTGGATTTTGTCACGGGCCTCCCGCCGTCCCAGGGCAACACCACCATCCTCACGATAGTGGACCGATTCTCCAAGGCGGCCCACTTCGTGGCCCTCCCGAAGCTCCCGAGGGCCCAGGAGACAGCGGACCTCCTGGTCCACCACGTCGTCTGGCTGCATGGGATCCCAACAGACATAATCTCCGATCGCGGTCTCCAGTTCTCCTCGCAAGTCTGGAGGAGCTTCTGCCGGGAACTGGGGGCCACGGTGAGTCTCTCATCCGGGTATCATCCCCAGACCAACGGGCAAGCAGAACGGGCCAATCAGGAGGTGGAGCAGGCCCTGCGTTGCGTGACAGCCGCGCACCCGGTGGCCTGGAGTACCCATCTGGCCTGGATCGAGTATGCCCATAACAGCCAGGTGTCGTCAGCCACCGGCCTCTCCCCTTTCGAGGTATGTCTGGGGTACCAACCTCCTTTGTTTCCGGTGGTTGAGGGAGAGGTCGGTGTGCCCACGGTCCAGGCCCACCTACGGAAGTGCCGTCGGGTGTGGCGTGCCACCCGTTCTGCCTTGCTGAGGGCCCGGATGAGGACGAAGGCCCATGCAGACCGTCGGCGAACCCCGGCCCCTACGTACCGGCCAGGGCAGGCAGTGTGGTTGTCTACTAAGGACATTCCCCTTCAAGTGGACTCCCCTAAACTGCAGGACTGGTATATCGGTCCGTTTAAGATCGTCAAGGTACTCAGTCCCGCCGCAGTGAGGCTTCAGCTTCCGGCCTCACTGCGGATCCATCCTGTTATCCACGTGTCCCGGATCAAGCCCCATCACACCTCACCCCTCTGTACTCCGGGTCCGGCACCACCTCCTGCCCGGATCATCGATGGCGAGCCGGCTTGGACTGTGCGCCGGCTCTTGGATGTCCGCAGGATGGGCCGGGGCTTCCAGTATTTGGTGGACTGGGAGGGGTACGGACCTGAAGAACGCTCCTGGGTGAAGAGGAGCTTCATCCTGAACCCGGCCCTCCTGGCCGAATTCTACCGCAGCCACCCGGACAAGCCTGGTCGGGCGCCAGGAGGCGCCCGTTGAGGGGGGGTCCTGTTGTGTGGGCCGCTGAAGAGGAGGTACTGCTGGCCCACCACCACCAGAGGGCGCCCTGCCTGGAGTGCGGGCTCCAGGCACCAGAGGGCGCTGCCGCCTCACAGGAGCAGCCGGGGTGACAGCTGACACTCATCACCTATGACAGCTGTCACCACTCATCTGATCAGCATCGGTATAACAGCAAGACATCATCTCCACCTCTTTGCCGAGATATCGTTCTACCTGGAAGGTAACGTACCTCAGCTGACTGTTTGACAGTATTTTGTGCATTGTATTGTGGACTACTTTTCCAACGAGAGGTGGAGGTAGCTTTCCTGCCGTATGGATTCCTGGGTGCAAACGCGCCCTCATTTAATTGCTTTTTGTTCCTCACCAGCAGTACCAGGTCCGACACGCGGAGGCAGTGGCCACCTGGGAGTTCGGGACTTGGCGGCTCCAGTATTCCTGGGGTCTGGTGGCGGAGGAAATCGTGTGGTTCCGGTTCTGCTTTGGACAGGCGTCTCCTATCTTCGAGCCTGCCCACACGACGCCTTTGAGAATTGACTTTTGTCTATTGTTGTAATCTGTTGTATTTGTTGTGCACATTCACAACAGTAAAGTGTTGTTATTTGACCTACTCCATTGTCCATTCATTTGCGCCCCCTGTTGTGGGTCCATGTACCTACACTTTCCCAACAATAGTTAAAATTTTATTAGCAAAGAAAGTCATGAAGTCATTACTAGTTAATGTTAAAGGAATACTCGGCTCAATAGAACTCTGACTCTTTGTCAGCCTGGCTACAGTGCTGAAAAGAAACCTGGGGTTGTTCTTATTTTCTTCAATTAGTGATGAGTAGTAAGATGTCCTAGCTTTACGGAGGGCTTTTTTTTTAATAGAGCAACAGACTCTTTTTCCAGGCTAAGTGAAGATCGTCTAAATTAGTGAGATGCCATTTCCTCTCCAACGTACGGGTTATCTGCTTTAAGCTGCGAGTTTTGAGTTATACCACGGAGTCAGGCACTTCTGATTTAAGGCTCTCTTTTTCAGAGGAGCTACAGCATCCAAATTTGTCCTCAATGAGGATATAAAACTATTGACGAGATAATCTATCTCACTCACAGAGTTTAGGTAGCTACTCTGCCCTGTGTTGGTATATGGCATTGGAGAACATAAAGAAGGAATCATATCCTTAAACCTAGTTACTGCGTTTTCTGAAAGACTTCTACTGTAATGAAACTTATTCCCCACTGCTGGGTAGTCCATCAGAGTAAATGTAAATGTTATTAAGAAATGATCAGACAGAAGGGGGTTTTCAGGGAATACTGTTAAGTCTTCAATTTCCATACCATAAGTCAGAACAAGATCTAAGGTATGATTAAAGTGGTGGGTGGACTCATTTACATTTTGAGCAAAGCCAATCGTAACGACCAGGTGGACGATAGATAACAACAAATAAAACTGGTTTTTGGCACTTTCAATTTGGATGGGCAAGACTAAGAGTCAAGCTTTCAAATGAATTAAAGCTCTGTCTGAGTTTTTGATTAATTAATAAGCTGGAGTCGAAGATTGCTGCTAATCCTCCGCCTCGGCCCATGCTACGAGCGTTCTGGCAGTTAGTGTGACTCGGGGGTGTTGACTCATTTAAACTAACATATTCATCCTGCTGTTACCAGGTTTCTGTAAGGCAGAATAAATCAATATGTTGATCAATTATTATATCATTTACTAACAGGGACTTAGAAGAGAGAGATCTAATGTTTAATAGACCACATTTAACTGTTTTAGTCTGTGGTGCAGTTGAAAGTGCTATATTATTTTTTCTTTTTGAATTTTTATGCTTAAATAGATTTTTGCTGGTTATTGGTGGTCTGGGAGCAGGCACCGTCTCGACGGGGATGGGGTAATGAGGGGATGGCAGGGGGAGAGAAGCTGCAGAGAGGTGTGTAAGACTACAACTCTGCTTCCTGGTTCCAACCCTGGATAGTCACGGTTTGGAGGATTTAAGAAAATTGGCCAGATTTCTAGAAATGAGAGCTGCTCCATCCAAAGTGGGATGGATGCCGTCTCTCCTAACAAGACCAGGTTTTCCCCAGAAGCTTTGCCAATTATCTATGAAGCCCACCTCAATTTTTTGGACACCACTCAGACAGCCAGCAATTCAAGGAGAACATGCGGCTAAACATGTCACTCCCGGTCCGATTGGGGAGGGGCCCAGAGAAAAGTACAGAGTCCGACATTGTTTTTGCAAAGTTACACACCGATTCAATATTAATTTTAGTGACCTCCGATTGGCGTAACCGGGTGTCATTACTGCCGACGTGAATTACAATCTTACCAAATTTATGCTTAGCCTTAGCCAGCAGTTTCAAATTTCCTTCGATGTCGCCTGCTCTGGCTCCCGGAAGACAATTGACTATGGTTGCTGGTGTCGCTAACTTCACATTTCTCAAAACAGAGTCTCCAATAACCAGAGTTTGTTCCTCGGCGGGTGTGTCGCCGAGTGGGGAAAAACGGTTACAGATGTGAACGGGTTGGCGGTGTACATGGGGCTTCTGTTTAGGACTACGCTTCCTCCTCACAGTCACCCAGTCGGCCTGCTTTCCCGGCTGCTCGGGATCTGCTGGAGGGGAACTAACGGCAGCTAAGCTACCTTGGTCTGCACCAACTACAGGGGCCTGGCTAGCTGTAGCATTTTCCAAGGTGCGGAGCCGAGTCTCCAATTCACCCAGCCTGTCCTCCAAAGCTACGAATAAGCTACACTTATTACAAGTACCATTACTGCTAAAGGAGGCCGAGGAATAACTAAACATTTCACACCCAGAGCAGAAAAGTGCGGGAGAGACAGGAGAAGCCGCCATGCTAAACCGGCTAAGAGCTAGTAGCTGCGCTAAGCTAGCGGATTCCTAAAAACACACAAAGTGAATAATGTGTAAATAATTTAGAGGTGATTCAGCAGAGGGAGTGCTTTAGTTAAGGCACATGAAGATTACACTGTGAAACAAATCGTTATCTAATTAACTAGATCAATCTAACTGCGCAGATTAAACAGCTAACAGATACAGAAAAACACAGCTGTGCTCCGGAACAGGAAGTGATACAATACCGCAGTGAGAGCCAACCACCAGTAGAGGCAGTAGAGAATTCTGAGAATTCATATGGAAATAGCCTCATGTTAATTATTTATTTTAAATTTCAATTTACAACATCCAAACATTTATGGATCCAGCTTTAAGCCATGAAGGTAACAAACTACAAGCAGAGTGAAGGAGACGTAACTATCCAGAAGCTGACCGTGCCGTCAGGACTAAAGTGCTGGGACAGGCTTTAGATTGTTCCGGTGACTTTCAGAAGTCCAGAGTATCCTTCCCTGATCTGTTTCGTGAGGCTGCATCTAATACAGTTATCACTCCACTATACGCCAGCCGTCTCAGGCGTTCTGAGTCAAGTGCATTTAGAAGGCAAGTGGGAAGCCACACAAAGAGAGCCGAATAAACATGGCGCTAAAAACCAACACGCTGACAGAGACGAGGACAAGACATCAGGCTTGATAACTGTAGGAATTATGTTTGGATTCTGAAAACAGGTTCTTATTAAATCTCAGAACAGCAGAAGGGAACACATTTCTTTGGAAGTAAAGATCATCACATGCTTTCATTTTAATTGCGTTTTGATGAGTGCTTGTCCAAAGGTCATGAATTTTTTTCCCCTCAGAGAGATGTTTTCCAGAAACCAACATCCCTGATGCTCCCAGGCAGCCTCAGGACTGAGCACAAAGGCAGGTGTGTACCCTCACTGGAACCCAAGAACTGCCCTCCTTATCGCAGGGCAGCAGGCAGAAAGCTCCAGATTAATTTTTGACATAAAGATTACCAGTTTGAATTCCAAACAAGCTGGGAATATCTCGCGAGTGTGAAGTGGGCTGTTGCAGAATGAACGTGGCATTCCCAACAGGACAGCCAGTGTCTGTCATGGTCAGAGAATTTGTGTTGAAAGCAGCCAGACCCACATCCCTCCACGCAATTACAGTGATGAATGCATCTCAATATGGCTGCACAAAGTCCACTTAAACCTGACATGCAACAAAACTGGGCCCTATCTTTAGCCTCACAGGAGCAACACTCCAATCTGTAAAACTAATACACAATCAGGTCCATATGGTGTGGGACAGTGATAAAATTTGTGTATTTTTATTTTTTCTCTGCACATGAGCGCAACAGGCTTGAAATGAAACAATCACAATGTGTTTGTCGTGTCGACGTTCAGCTTTAATTCAAGGTGTTTAAAAAAATACAGTGCGAGCTGCTGTAGTTGCTCGCACTGTGGGACGTCACACTGCTGATGTGGAGGAAAATAAAATAAAAACCAACTGTATAATTAGTGAATATCACTGGGTTGATATATATAATACAAAAAAGAGGACGCAATACAGAACCCCACAGTTAAATAACCCTGGTTAAATAAAAAATTAATAAATGCCACTCATGGGATTTGAACCCACATGCTCTGATTACCAGACAGAAACTTTACCACTGCGCCATAATCACTGTCTAATAACAGGAGCATGAAATGGTTAAAGTCAACAAGCAGATAAATGTTTTTTTCAAAAAAAAAAAGAAGAAAAAAAAGTCCTGTGATAACTGACCAAACAGCATTTGGTACGGTGTATTTCTGCTGATATGTGACTGAAAGTGGCGTATTTGTCGTACTGTTGGCCTGTCATATGGTCACGCACCATTCAGTGTCCTGTCAGACAGACATGACATTCAGATCGCCTGCTGCATGTCCAGCTGGAACAGCCTGCCAATGTTCGCGCTCTCCAGCCCATCGCAGAAGTGATATGTTTTTTATGTATTTCGATGTGAGAACAGCAAGCATACACACGCGCATGTCCATTAAAACATGGTGCGTGTTCTGCAGATCTGATGTCCAGGACCAGAGTTGTCAACAGCTGCCACGCCCCCATCCATTCAGCACACAGACCAAGGTGTCACTCTGTCATCAGATGAGAGGTGTCTCACCTGCGGGGGGGCACGCGAACCACATGCATGCACATGTTGAGGGGGGAGAGCGGGGGAGCGTGAAACACACTCACACATATGTTGTCAGGGGAGCCGACACTCTGGCATGTCACAACATGTTGTTGTGTTAACAGTATGAATGGCCACACATTTTCTAAGTGCCAAACAAGCAGTGTTAGATGTTCGTGTGTCTCAGCTGGAATTTGGCCGATACCCGCCACGAGAGGATTCAATGGGCTCACACAGCACACACTCTGTCTTTCAGCCGCTGGTGTGTGCAAATAATTATAGCAGCAGGTGTACGAGGTGTTCGAGGCAGCTATGAATTCACACGTTTTGCACTAGATTCCTGCTTCATGCGCTCTTTGACCAAATTCGCACTATGTGTGAAGGGGCACTTATGGTTGTGGCCAAAAATTTCAATATTGGTCTCATCACTCCAAAGGACTTTGCTCTCTGTGCTGTTTGGCGTATTGTAAGCCAGATACTTTGTGGCATTTGCATAGTAAATTATGACTTTCTTCTGGTGGCTCGACCATGCAGCCCATTTTCTTCAAGTACCTCCTTATTGTGCATCTTGAAACAACCACACAGCTTTTTTCAGAGAGTCCTGTATTTCAGCTGAAGCTATTTGTGGGTTTTTCTTTGCGTCCCAAACAATTTTCTTGGGAGTTGTTGCAGAAATTTTTGTTGGTCTACCTGACCGTTCCAACAGAATCCCTCATTTTCCACTTCTTAGTTAGACTTTGAACACTGCTGAATGACATTCTCAGTCCCTTGAATATATTTTTATATCCCTTTCCTGTTTTATACAGTTCAATTACCTTTTCTTTTACCATTCTTTTGCTTTCCCAATGACTCAGAAACCAGAAACATCAGTGCAGCATTGGATGAAAGTTGCAAGGGTCTGTCAGGAGCCCGGAAACTCACTGATCTTTTATATATGACTTATATACACACATGCACACACGCGCGCGCACACACACACACACACACACACACTGATTACAAGCAAACAGATCACAGGTGAGGATTGTTACCTTGTGTCAACTTGTGTGCTCATTATCAGGCCAAAATCACCAGGGTATGTAAAACTTGGATCAGTGTGATTTGGTTAGTTTCTGTTGTCATTGTGATTTAAAAAGAGTAAGTTTCACACAATCACTAACCATGAGTAAAAAAAAAAAATTGTGTTAACATTTGTATTATCTGAACGTATTTATATATATATATATATATATATATATATATATATATATATATATATATATATATCCTAATTTTGAAAGCCCTATGACGTATAATCCAGTGCAATTTATATCCTGAAAAGTCACAAGTTTGTTATTAACAATAGCAATTATAATAACCATTTATATCAGACTTAGGGTTAGGGACACCAATAATAAAACAATAAATGCCAGTAATAAAAAGCAATAAACAAAAAATACAAATTAAAGAGCCAGTGGTAGAGAAAAAAGATGTGACTTGTACTCTGGTGCAAATAGAAATAAATAAAATCTGTAGTTTTTGCCAAAAGTATATTTCCTTTCAGATATTAATGAGACAAATTTAACTCAATGGCATTGTTGGGAAAGTGTAGTGACACGGACCCACAACAGGGGGCGTAAATGAACGGACAATGAAAGAGTCGAATATGAACACTTTACTGTTGTGAATGAGCACAACCACAATACAGAGGAATACAGAATTTTGCAAACAGTCAATCCACAAAGGTGACGTGTGGGCAGGCTCGAGGATAGAAGACATCTGTCAAGAGAAGAACCGGAAACACACGATTTCCTCCGCCACCGAACCTGGAGAATACTGGAGCCGCCAAGTCCCGAGTCCCCAGGTGGCCACCGTCTCCGAATGTCGCATCTGGTACTGCTGGTGAGGAGCAGAAACAATAAGATGTGGGTGTGTGCACACCCAGTAACAACAATGGTGGAGATTCCACCTCTACCTCTCACACACACTCGTGCAGCTCCTGTCTCAAACACTTATCTGGCTGGGGTGTGAAGCGAAGCCGTCGCTGATTACGCCAATCTCCCAGATAAGGCACGCCACAGGAAAACAGCTGTAAAACGAGTTCAGACTAAGACACAGTTAGTTTTAAGGCTGAGAATATTACCTTCACAGGTCGATGATATCTCAGCAACAAGGTGGAGATGACATCCGGTTTTTATGGAGTGGTATGATGAAGTGTAGATGGGTGACAGCTGTCATGAGATAATGAGTGACAGCTGTCACCCCCGGCTGTGTCCGTGGCGGCAGCACCCTCTCGTGCCTGAAGCCCGCACTTCAGGTAGGGCGCCCTCTGGTGGTGGGCCAGCAGTACCTCCTCTTCTGGCGGCCCACACAACAGGCATCTGAGCTTAGCTTTTGCAGCCGGCTGCACTGCACGTCAACATCAATGTAATTAATAAAGAAAGGATGATGCCTCATTTTGGGAGAAAAAACAGTTTTGATTGGTTGTAGTTTGTTATCTCTATTACTACGTTTGGAAAGAGATGTCATGATTTAAAACGGTGATTTGCTTTGAAGTTATTAATTCCAACTGCCGTACCTTTGGAGCTATGCACTTGGTCCCACACAACAGGCACGGAACAGAGGACGATTATCGTTTCTTGCCCACAAGAAGAGAGTCACAGTTAGCGACTTTGCACAAAGGTGACTCGTGATTGACATCTCTAATTGTCTTCGAGAGGGGTTAATGTAGAAATTGCGGACCTGCCACTTCTGAAAAGCAGTGACGCAGAGAACCAGTGAGGCAGCGGGTCGCAGCGCTGCTTCATTGCTTCAAGCTTCAAGCAGAGCCATTGCAAAACAGCGTGTCTGCAATCAACATAGAGAAATGATCATTTTCCCAATAAACACCCTCAAAAAGAACGGCCTCTCCTGTGTAATGTGAACTGAAGGACCAATATGGGAATCGTTAAGCAAAAGGCTGTTGATGTTGGTGGATCGAATCATTTGTTAATGATTCTTGAAAAGAAGTGGTTTTCAATACCCAACCCCAGTGGGACTTATACTCCTTAAACACTCTAAATATAAGGACTATTTTTGAATGCAAGTCTTCACTTTTACAGCCAGTCCAGGGATGGAAACATGAGCCTGAAACCGCTTTGAGTCCTGGATGGCAACCACTCAAACAGACAGCTGAGCCATCCACACCTCTCGTTTCACACAGCGAGGTGAAACATGGCCTGTGGCCTTCACTGGCAGCTGGGGTTCTCAACATGTAGGCACCTGCATGCTGGATCATGGCCAGAGAACAGTGCCTTATGGCCAAAATGTTGCAGCCCACATTGCGTCACAATGCAAACACCTAGGGCTTCGTGTGCAAAAACTTGGATTTCCTACTGAAACATGGCATACAGTAAAACCTGGAAATTGGTGTATGCACAGAAATATCCAGATGTATCAAAGTGTGCATATGCATGGATCCAAGCATGTTCCATCTGTACATCCAAATGAAAATGGAATTGAGTGCACACGGAGATGTACCAAGCTCCTTCCTCTCTACACCCCTATTTAAATATGCAAATTCATACAAATAGACCCTGGGATATGGTATTCCCCTTTGTCTGATTATTCCACATGAATACAGAAAAGAAACAAGCACAACAAGAAATTGCTGGCATCCGCCATTCCGCATCCAGATCACATCCAAAATTCAGTGCTCTTCCATGCCCAAAGAATCCATGAAGTAGTGTTGAGGATATCCTTCAAAGCCTGTATAAAGGGAAATCCTGATCCAGAATCCAGATTCAGATCACCTCCAAAATTCAGTGGAGTCTTCCATGCCATAATATCTACCTGTGTTGAAAATTTGGTGAGAATCTATGTAGTTTTGACCTAATCCTTCAAAGTCTATATAACAGGAAATCTTGATTCAGAATCCAGATCTGGATCACGGACAAAATTCAGTGGAGTCTTACATGTCCTAATATTTATGTTTGGTGAAAATTTGGTGAGAATCCATGAAGTAGTTTTGACCTAATCCTTCAAAGTCTATATAACAGGAAATCTTGATCCAGAATGGATGGATAGCTTTATTATCATTGTCATTACAACAACGAGATTGCCACACTCACATTCCACAGACAAACAGCAATTAATCCACAATTATTACTTGTTTACCGTAATAATGGCACACATGAGAATTAAGACAACACATATACATTTGACATTGTTTATGTGCACTAAACTTGAAAAGTCCGTTTTCCAAATTGAGGCAATGTGAGTGTGTGATAGCCGCTGCAACTGGAGTCGCGCGGGAAGAACGGGGGCCTGCCGCGGGGGGGGGGGGGGCAGGAAGAGAGGTAAAGGGAAAAGCTGGAGCATGCTTCAGTCCATGTGTAAGTCAGTTTATTGTCTTTGTGGGTTAAGATAAGAATGGAGCCGAATAATCTCACCAAGGCCTGAATAAATTCCTCTGGAGGTAAACAGTGGGCAATTTTTCCTTGAGGCTAGATAAGCCTGGAGTGTTGTAGCTGAGCAGTGAAAAACACTTTTAACAGTTCCACTTAAACAGCCAAATCCCAATTATGAATTTAGAATATTCCCAATTATGAATTAAGAATATTCACCGGCCTCTGAAACCTTCAGCTTCATCTGCAAGGCAGGCATCAGCTCCAAGGTGTCATCCAATTTGCGTCTGAGTTCAAGAGTCAACGCAGTCTGAGAATGCACTGCCTTGCCAACCTCGTTAATCACGACGGACAAGCGAGGGCCTGTGGTTCTTGATGCTGCCGTCTTGCCAATTTTCCAGTAGATCAGGGCAACACATAAGCCAAAAAGTACCAGCCCTGCTGCCATGAGACCAGAAATGAATAAATCCTCAACGTCCTCAACGGAGAAAGATGCCAAGCATGCAACACGCCAAGACCCCCAGGAGTCAAGGACATAGCCCACAAGATACGTTCCATCTGGGCAGGTAGGATCCCCCGGTCCTGACCTTCTTGTAGAAAAAATGGTGTCAATAGCGTTCAGAGACCAGCTGATCAATTCCATGGTTAATCCAATAGTAGTCCAATAGATCCAGAATCCAATATACTAGTTTTGAGGAATTCACAGTCTGGTGAAGTAGGGACTTGAAGGTTAAAGGCAGAGAGATAAGGGAGAGTGGAGGTGATGCGAACGCCCTCGTCAGAGTCCCAAGCTGTTATCCGGATCCCCTACAAAATTCAGTGGAGTCTTCCATGCCATAATATCTATGTGTGGTGCAAATTTGGTGAGAATCTCTGAAGTAGTTTTGAAATAATCCTTCCAAGCTTATATAAAGGGAAATCTTGACCTAGAATCCAGATCCGGATCCCCTACAAAATTCAGTGGAGTCTTCCATGCCATAATATCTATGTGTGGTGCAAATTTGGTGAGAATCCATGAAGTAGTTTTGAAGTAATTCTTCAAAGCCTATATAAAGTGAAATCTTGATCCAGAATCCAGATCTGGTGTTGCCAACCAAACGTTCACCCCTAAAAATCGGTTCTCCCTGCCTTCACTGCACATGCATCATTTCAGAGCGTCAACATCGATTCACCGATTATCACCTCGTTTCTGCTTCAAGCTGCACTCCAGTCATCATTTATCTCAGCGACAGATATCTGAAGCTTTTGTACAACAATCATTTCCACACAAGTTCAGCATTATTTCATAATAAAAGATGGGGAAGCGATCAGAGCGCCACAGCACATCTGAGTCTGACGTGATGTTACTACACCTATGTCATTTCAGAGCACCAGTTGCGATTCATCAAATATCGCCTCATTTCTGCTTAAAACTGACTTTAGATTTCAGAGGGTATCAGAGGGATGGTTAATAATCACATTATTCCCTTTGATTGCTTTGGGTGTAGACAGTCAGACTCAGAGACTCAGACTCAGAGAGTCCGTCTCAATTTTTAGGGGGGACTGTCCGGTCGGTGACACCGGATCACTTCCAAAATTTAGTGGAGTCTTTTATGCCCTAATATCTATCTGCGGGGGCGGCAATAACTCAGTTGGAGTGAGCTGTCTTATGACTGAAGGTTTGGTGGTTCAAATCCAGCTCCCAATCAGTCAAAAATCTGCATGTTGCCATTGTGTCCTTGGGCAAGACTTCCATGGCCAATGTGTGAATGTGAGAGTGAATGAATGCCATTTTACACATCACTTTGTGCAAGCTTTTATATCCATAATTGCAAACGTGAGCGTGTTAATTGTTCATAAGTGTGTGACTTCATGTTTTCACACTATTTACGGTGTCCCAGAATCTCCTCTACGTGTCATCTGTGGACCAAAAGCTGTAGAAATGCCAGCCATGAACTTGTCATGACGCACCACACATTTGTACAGTCATTTCACTTTTGATTCATCTTAACATTAGCGCGGAGATGTACACCACGTTTTTGTGCGTGCACAGCCTTTGTATATGAGGCCCATGTTCATTTGACACAAAGCCAACCAGTCATCCTCTTAGGTTACTGCTTTGCTTCTAAGTCTCACAACCATATAATATGACATGAAGCACCAGGACCCTGAAGACTTGGACCGTCACTGTCCTGCAAAGATATCAGCATCAACAAACACATCTGTTCAGCAATCTCATGACTCCACAACCTCTAAATGTACAAGAAGGATGTGGCATTGATGGTCTTGAAGCAAGGACCTTATCTCAGAGAGGTAAGTGTACTAACGGCCACAGTGCTGCCCACATAGCATACTGACGGCACTTAGAGTTGTCACTTCTTATTGTATTTCTGGTCAACCCTGAACATCCTCTTTTAAGTATTTTCCATTTAATACAGTGATCTGATTGGATAAATTATCTCAGCTGCTCAAGTGTTGTTGCCAATAATAATTTTACACTCAACCATAGAACCATCACACAAAGCTGTTATCCATCAGGTTCTGCGACCAACTGTTGGCAGTACACAGAAGGCTTGCAAGAAGCCAAGTTACTGGATGTAGAAGATATTTCATGAAGACCTGGTTTGGCTTTTGAGCCACACTGTAGACACCTTCAGACCGTATTCCCACCAATGACTAATCTATTGCAATGGCCTGAGCAGAGTGGCAGTGAGTTCTGTGTCCCCACCCTATGGTGCGTGTATGTCATGTGTATCTGAGATGAAGCTGTTTAAAGGTGCTGTAACTAATAAGAAAAAACATCCTGTACTATGGATCATGTGCCTGGAAGATGTGTGGAGTTTGGGACACTCAGTGATGTTCCAAGTTTCAAAACTGTGGACTCACTGATTATCCCAATTTTGTTTCAGTCAAATGGCAAAACTCACGCTTGCATTTTGACCCCAACCTGGAAGTGCAGTTGCTTGACTGGCTGCTTGAGGCTGGCTTCAAAACAGAGCACATTCCCATGGAAGCCCATTTTAAAACATCCGGCTTTAGCGCAGAAACAAACATCTTTATAGCCTGGTACAAAAAATGGTTTTTGTCTCCATAGAGAGTTTCCTCCTGTTCGGGGGGATTTTTTTCTAATTTCTTAGATTAAAACGTTTTAATTAATAAAATTCTGTATGACTGTGGGTGTGGTTGCTTTGAGTGACAGCGGCTGTGTCCATCGACTCATCCTCTTGTAGTCTCCGACCGAAACGGAACCACTCACTTTTGTGCCTGTTTGGAGTATTACAACAGTATTATAACAACAGGAATAATACAGCTTGTTGAGCGGAAGAACGCCGTAATGGATCATGTAAGATGTCCCTGTTGCAATACTAACGCTCAGTGAAACTCTCATTTTATTTAATATTGTATGCTAACAAAGTTAGCACTTTTAGCAGCTGTCAGTACATCTACTTAATCCAGGATTACTGAGGAAATATGAAACAGATAACGTTTACTGTTCACACCAAAGTAAACTGTTATGTGAACCACCACGCAGTCACCAAAAATATGAATTCATTCACCAAAACAGAGGTTAGTTATTAACTTGTGCTTTGAACTTGGGACGGGCAGAGTGTTCAGTCTTTTTTCGTGACAGGGAGCCACCCACGCTCCTCTCCTTTAGAGGTTAATGAGTTCATTGTAAATCAGTGTGGGCAGGACTCTCAACATGGCAATGTCAAGAAAAGGGGTCATTGCAGCTCTTCCAGGTCTCTATAGAACACCAATGGGTGACATCATGCAGGCTCTGTCCAGCATACAACCCCTGACAAAAATTATGGAATCACCGGCCTCGGAGGATGTTCATTCAGTTGTTTAATTTTGTAGAAAAAAAGCAGATCACAGACATGACACAAAACTAAAGTCATTTCAAATGGCAACTTTCTGGCTTTAAGAAACACTATAAGAAATCAGGGAAAAAAATTGTGGCAGTCAGTAACAGTTACTTTTTTAGACCAAGCAGAGGGAAAAAAATATGGAATCACTCAATTCTGAGGAAAAAATTATGGAATCATGAAAAACAAAAGAACACTCCAACACATCACTAGTATTTTGTTGCACCACCTCTGGCTTTTATAACAGCTTGCAGTCTCTGAGGCATGGACTTAATGAGTGACAAACAGTACTCTTCATCAATCTGGCTCCGACTTTCTCTGATTGCTGTTGCCAGATCAGCTTTGCAGGTTGGAGCCTTGTTATGGACCATTTTCTTCAACTTCCAAAGATTTTCAGGTCAAAGGAGTTTCAGTCTTTTGTTCATGGTAATGAGTCATTCACGTCATCAAGGGAGCCATCAGAAAGACATCCATCCCATCATTAGAGGGACAGCTGTCCTGTCATTAGGTGTGCTAACTAGAGCACATTAGTTGCTAATTAGAGCTATTGTTTAGTCACTAGCCTATAGCAGTCTGCCTCTCAGTAGGAGGGGTCTGGTTAGGTTTAAAACTCCAGCTTTTGTTGGCTTCTGTTTTATTCTTCTCTACAAGAGTCAGACAGAAGTCAGACTTCCAGAGCAAGAATTTTAGCTGAGGAAGCTTCTGCGATTTGAAGCGAAACGTCCTCGCGTCAAGCAACCCAGTCCAGTCGAAGATTCAAGCTTCTCTACCACTGAATATGACTTTCATCCAGTCATCCACAGTCCACGATTGCTTTTCCTTAGCCCATTGTAACCTTGTTTTTTTCTGTTTAGGTGTTAATGATGCCTTTCGTTTAGCTTTTCTGTATGTAAACTTACAGTTCGGTCACAGACGTTGACTCCAGTTTCCTCCCATTCGTTCCTCATTTGTTTTGTTGTGCATTTTCAATTTTTGAGACATATTGCTTTAAGTTTTCTGTCTTGTCGCTTTGATGTCTTCCTTGGTCTACCAGTATGTTTGCCTTTAACAACCTTCCCATGTTGTTTGTATTTGGTCCAGAGTTTAGACACAGCTGACTGTGAACAACCAACATCTTTTGCAACATTGCGTGATGATTTACCCTCTTTTAAGAGTTTGATAATCCTCTCCTTTGTTTCAATTGACATCTTTTGTGTTGGAGTCATGATTCATGTCAGTCCACTTGGTGCAACAGCTCTCCAAGGTGTGATCACTCCTTTTTAGATGCAGACTAACAAGCAGATCTGATGTGATGCAAGTGTTAGTTTTGGGGATGAAAATTTACAGGGTGATTCCATAATTTATTCCTCAGAATTGAGGGAGTCCATATTTTTTTCCCTCTGCTTGGTCTAAAAAAGTAACCGTTACTGACTGCCACAATTTTTTTTCCTGATTTCTTATAGTGTTTCTTAAAGCCAGAAAGCTACCATTTGAAATGACTTTAGTTTTGTGTCAAATCTGTGTTCTGCTTTTTTTCTACAAAATTAAACAACTGAATGAACATCCTCTGAGGCCGGTGATTCCATAATTTTTGCCAGGGGTTGTATATACCGTCTATGGTTCCACTTCAGAGGTTGAGGGTTTGGACAGTTAGTTTATGCAACCACTAGACTTTATAATGAATGGATGCTCAACTGCATCATCTCTGTCTTGAATGTTTGACAATTTGTTGCTGAGATTTTTTTTTATTATTTGTAGTTTGGCCAAAGTAGGTGGTCACCCCTCTGAGTCCGGTCTGATTGAGGTTTCTTCCTGCTGACGATGTACTTCCTCAGGGGATTAATAAGATCATCCCTTTGGGGTAACTTATGTTGTGATTTAATACTACATAAATAAACTGAATTGAATGGTGCAAGTCCACTGGTTCCGTATCACAAATAACTCTAGTCATGTAGACTTTTGTGCAGAATCACCACATGGTCTCTGCTTATGAAACCTGCATAGAAAGATTTGGTTTGAGCAGAACTGGCCTGTGGCACACATCAATGTTTCTTCTCCAAACTCAGATTTACTCACTGATGGAGGAGGCAGAGTGATGAATTCTTTATTTTCTACTTTGCTGAATGCATTTGTCATAAATCAATAAAAGCTTGTGATTCTTGTTAGATGTTTGGAATTCTTGTCTCACAAGCTGTGCTGCTTTGAAAACATCTTCTCTCGCCCCAACTCACTACTACAGAATATTTCGGGTAAAAAAAAAAAAACATCTGTTTGGTTTGCTGTGGTTAACAATACATACATATTTTAAGAACAAACTGTTGGAGGAAAATTGTTCAGTTGGCTCTTATTTTGACAACTCATTATCAACCGTTAGGAACAGTGAGAAAATTAATTACTTTCAAGAAGTCAGATTTTGGTCATTCAAGGCTGAGAACAGTTAAATAACAATGAAAGAGTAACTACTGTTAAGGCGAAGCAGAAAACACCTCATTGTCATTTCTTTACACAGGTTTACAAAAGGCGCCTCAAGCCCGAACATTCCAACAAAACCTTTGTGCCGCCGCGTTTAGCTGCATTTGTTTGTTTTTTACGGCAAATGAATTCAAAGCCAGTTTTCTCTCTTTGTGTGTGTGTGTGTGTGTGTGTGTGTGTGCGTATCTGAGGATGATGGCTGTCATTCCAATACAGAAAGGTTTTTAGGAAGAACTGAAGTATTTGTTTTTGTAAATTTGGTGCCTCATGTTGTTTTTTGCGGAGGAAGACATGTTTTGTTCAGATAACCTTTAAGAGGGCTTCTTAAAGAAATATGAACAATTCTGTGTGAGCCAGAATTCTTGCTGGTCGGTCGGTGTTCAAATACTTATTTGCAGCAGTAACATACAAATAAATTATTAAAAATCATACAATGTGATTTCCAGATTTGTTTTTTAGATTATGTCTCTCACAGCGGACATGAACCTAAGATGAAAATTTCAGACCCCTCCATGATTTCTAAGTGAGAGAACTTGCAAAACCGCAGGATGTTCAAATACTTATTTTCCTCACTGTATATCGCCTTGAGGTGATGCTTTGTGATTTGGCAGTTTAAATAAGTTTAACCGTTTAAGTTTATCCGACTTACTGTAAATTAGCCGCTTAGACCTTGCTCAATGTTTAAGGAAAATTCAGGAAGGAAAAAGCAGTTTTAACTCCGAAAAAAGGCCCTAGTTGTCCTACAGTCTGGAATCAGACCAAATATCTGTCCAAAAGTGGCTACCCTTAACCCACAAATTCCCAGCTAGCCATATGAAAGGCTGAATGTCAAATATCAGATGTGTTAGAACTGAAAAATACTTTCTAATACATTACACTAATACATTCAACAATGATATGGCCAGGTTGTAACTTCTTTCCTGTGTATTGTCTTCAAATGTATTGCATTTCATTTGGGCTCTCCACCTGAAATGGGCTGAAAACGACAAAACAAAGCTAATTTCATTTGTCTGATTAAGATATCCCATAATCCTTTGTACTCCAGAGAGGCACTGCAAACAGAACAACATGGAAAAACCACATGACAACAATTGCACATAAACAATATACAGTGGTCCCTCGCTATAACGCGGTTCACCTTTCGCAGCCTCACAGTTTCGCTGATTTTTTTTTTTTGTGCAATTTTGCATGCTTTATTTTAACAGTGCATTGTGTTCTGCGTCCTTATCAGGCGGGCCGGTCGCGGCACCGGTCGGCATCACTGCGATTGCTCTCACTGCCTCCGATGCGCTTACTGAGTCTGCAGGCTTGGTAAACAGCGGGCCACTCACACCGCCCTCATGTCTGCTGTGCGGAGCTGCGCCAAATCTGGCAGCAGCTCCAGAGACTACGCTCGCTGTTTTGATGCAGCTGTTGACCACAGCCGCAGAGCGCTGTGGCCACCGAGAGAGGACTTGGATTCTTTGCGGGTCCTACAGCCATACCTCCGGAGACAGTGAGCGAAGGGAGAGTTCTGTGTGTGTCTGTTTATAATCTTCTCGCCCAGAAGAAAAAAGAGAGTGTTTACACAGGAGAGAAAAGTGAGAAAATGTTAATGCCTGTTTGAGAAAAGTGTATAAAGTGTGTAGTGAGGGGTTTTACAGCCTTAAAACATCTATAATAATTGCAAAAAATAGCGCTGACTACTTTGCGGATTTCGCTTTTCGTGGGTTATTTTTAGAACGTAACTCCAGCGATAAACGAGGGACCACTGTACTACCAATATGTAAAAAAATTTTATGTCTTTTGTAACATTTATAAGCAACTGCATGCATGAGACCCCTGAACACTTGCTAAAACAAATATTCCAAATATTCCTTGTCTGCTAACTTCAACTTGAGTGGAACTTCATAAACGCAAACCGAATTTCAGACATTTTATATATATTCCTCCGGAACAAACAGCAGAAACAGTGTTGTAAAGGCCAATAAGCAGGGCGTTAAGAGAGCAAACTTTACTTTCCATCACAATGACATGAAAAGGAAGTGAACACAGGTCATGGCAATTCCCAATGTAAATAACGGTGAAATCACTTGAGATTCTCTTGTGTTTAATGTGTTGTTGACATCTGCTGTTGAGATTTGTACAAGATTTGAAACCTCAACTGTTGTGTGGGCCGCTGAAGAGGAGGTACTGCTGGCCCACCACCACCAGAGGGCGCCCTGCCTGGAGTGCGGGCTCCAGGCACCAGAGGGCGCTACCGCATCATGGGAGTAATCTGGGTGACAGCTGTCACCCATCACCAAACACAGCTGTTTCTACTCAGCACCGAGGTATATCAGGAGGACGGCGTCTCCACCTCAGTGCCGAGATATCGCCTAAGACCAAGGTAACGTTCTCTGCAGCATATTCTGTGACTGACAAACTTGTTAAACCTTTCAGGACTGGTGACTACTGAGACCCTCCTTCTTTGGATAAGTACTCACCTTCCTGCTGAACTTTGCCAAGAGGTGGAGGCGGCTTCTCCCCTCTCTGTACTGGGTGCGTTCATCCACTCCTGTGTGTTCTTGCTCTCTCCTGCCAGCAGTACCGGATCCGACGAGCAGAGGCAGTGGCCACCTGGGAATTCGGGACTTGGCGGTTCCAGTATTTCCAGGGTTCGGTGGCAGTGGAGATCTGGGTGGTTCCGGTTCGACTGAGACGGACGTCTCCTATCTTCGAGCCTGCCCACACGACACCAGCGGATTCGACCCTAAACATTGTGTTTGTTATACTACTCGTGCTTGTTTCAGTAGTAAATCTTGTTTTTTACTTCCTCCATTGTCCATTCATTGCGCCCCCTGTTGTGGGTCCGTGTTCCTACACTTTCACAACATCAACAGGGTGAATGCCAAAGTAAAGATGCCGGCTGACGTTACGTGCAGTATTTTCTTTCACCAAAACATCAAATCTAGGTTTGCATCTCAGATGTACCTTCTGACAAGTTGTAGCTGAACTCTCAGGTCTTTTTTTTTTTTTTTAAGAAAATCCTCCTCTATACCGCTTCATCGTGAAGCTGTATAATATTATCTGGGGATACAAAATGCAAAAAATGCACCATGTGCAATTTCTCCAGTCAAAGAGAACCTTATAACTTCTTCTGGGTTGTCTGGGTGTCTTGGTGGCTTCCTTCACTCTTCTTCTTGTACAGTCACTCAGTTTCTGAGAAATGTCTGCTCCACACAGATTTAGCATAGAGTGCCATACTGTTTGTGTTTCTTCATAACTGATGTAAATAAAGTCCAAGACATACTGTGCTGGAAATTACTAATCTGTCACTAATCTCAGGATCTGTTCCCTAAATGTTTCAAATCTGCAGTGATTAAACTGTTACTTAGGAAATCTAATCTCAACCCTAGTACAGTGAAAAACTATAGGCTGATATCAAACCTATAATTTTGTTTTAAAATTGTGTAAAAAGTGGTTTCACAGAAACTCTTGGACCACCTTATTGAGAATAATGTCTTTAAGCCATTGCAATCTGCATTTAGAACATATCATTCCACAGAGACAGCTCTCACTAAAGTGGTAAATGTTATTGTTACATCTTAGCACTGTGTTTGATATGGTAGATCATCGTATTCTACTTGATAAGATGGAGAATCATTGTGGGATTACTGGGAATGTCCTTGCATGGTTGATGTCTTACCTAACCAGTCACTCTCATTGTGTTCTATGCAACAACACTATCTCTATTCTTGATGGCATGAAATACGGGGTTACACAGGGGTCCGTCTAAGGCCCCTTGCTTTTCTCCTTTTATACAGCATCCCTCGGGCACATAGTGCAGCGCAATGGGATTACTTTTCATTGCTACGCTGATGACACACAGCTGTACATACCGGTAACTGTTGATAATCTGATACACATTAAGTCTTTCGAGGATTGCCTTGTGTCAGTAAAAAGCTGGATGTCCAGAAATTTCTTACTTTTAAACTTGGACAAGACCCAAATGATGGTTCTTTGTCCAGTGTGACGTCGACGTCAGTTTGACCAGCTAATGCTTAACCTAGGCTAGTGTGTCATACATAACACTGACAAAGTGAGGAATCTTGGGGTAATTTTTGATCCCACACTGTCCTTTGACCTACACCTTAGAGATATCATGAGGAGTGCTTTTTTCCACCTGCAAAACAAAGTGAAGATTAATCCCATACAATCTATGGCTGATGCAGAGACCCTGATCCATGCATTTGTCTCTTATAGATTGAACTACTACAATGTTCAACTCTCTAGTTTACTGCACTCCAGCATTACGGGTCTCCAATTGGTTCAAAATGCTTCTGCCAGAGTTTTGACAAGAAGCAGAGCGTTCAACCACATTACACTGATTTTGGCATCTCTGCACTGGCTTCCTATTTCTGTGAGGTCAGATTCTGTGGAGACATTCAAGTCCAGAATTAAGATGCATCAATTCATCCTCTCGTATGCTTCCTATTCCTTTAACTTCACTTACTAGCAACAGAACAGGTCTTGGCATCACTTCATCTAATTTCTGGGTCTATCAGTAAAGCGGAGGGCTAGCTGCCAGCGATCACCTTAGTATTCTCTCTGCTTCCTTGTCGATTTACTGTTGGTAAACTTATACATTAGGTGTCGTTATTTACGGTCAACTGATTCTGTTCTTTTTCTCTGTCCGAGGCGCAGATCACATTGTGCAAGGCTGACAGCTGCAGACTGCTTTTGGAAAGTAATCCTGCATGATGAGGTGATGGACGGATGCTGGCTCCACATCCTAAGGTGCTGGTCCAACCCCTGACAATGACTGTGTGCTCATGTCAATAATACACTTTGTATTGATGCTATTCTGGTTTTTCTGCTTCCTGTTTCTTCAGCTTGGTAAAAACTTTGTAAAATTCTTGTAACTGTTAGAGTGACATAAGCAGTGGGTCTGCACCTCTCTGACTCTGGTCTGCTTGAGGTTTGTTCCTCAACATCATCAGAGGGAGTTTTTTCTTATCACTGTCACCTTTGTGCTTGCTCTACGGGTTGGTAAGGTTAGACCCGACTTGTGTAAAGTGACTTGAGGCAACTTTGTTGTGATTTGGCGCTGTGTAAATTAAGTAAGTCTAAATGAATTGATAGTAAGTGACTTGCAAATGTTCACATAGGCAACTCATTGAAAACTGGCTGTATATTTATTTTGTACAAATAATTATGGACTCTGAAAAGAGATGATGTGTAAAAATGGTTTTAATTCCTGAATGGTTATAAGATGAAAGTCTAAACTACAAGAACAACTTGCTCCATTGTATAAAAAAAAGTGTCACTGTTAAAATACTTTTGGACCTGAATGTGTTGTGTAGAGAGTCCTAAAGGATCATTCATTCTTTATTCATCCAGAGCAGATGTCAAACTCATGAGACCTCATTTCTCATTTTCACACATAAATTCACTGGGGAGGCACCCGGTGTTACTACAACCTGCCACCACTGCCGGCCACGGAGCAGCTGACTGGACTCATAACGGTCAAACCTTCCCACATAACCCATAAAGCTGCTGATACTGAGAAGATGGAGAGTATTTATTCACAAGTTCATTGGCTGGAATAATGTGATCACCTGCATGAATGAAGAGAAGATTGAAATTTTATTCATATAAAACATCTCACAGTCTCTGAGCCATCCCCGCGGGACTATTATAGATCCTCTTTTTCCAACATCGCATCCCCATTCTCCTGGGACACGCTTGCATCCAAACTGATCTGGAATATCACAATATATCTGTTAGTGCGGCATCAAAGGAACCACATCCAGCTGCAATATTCCATTTGGATCAATTCATACAGGCGGGTAGACATCAGGGTCCAGCTGTTGTGAAAGTGTAGGTACACGGACCCACAACAGGGGGCGCAATGAACGGACAATGGAGAAAAGTAAGAACAAGTTTTACTGTTGTGAAAATAGCACAACTGATACAACAATTAGCAATTTGGAGGTGTAAGCCGAAATCTGCTGGTGTCTTGTGGGCAGGCCCGAAGGTAGGAGACGTCCGTCCTAGTTGAACCGGAACCACCCAGATCTCCTCTGCCACCGAAACCCAGAAGTACTGGAACCGCCAAGTCCCGAATTCCCAGGTGGCCACTGCCTCCGCTCGTCGGATCCGGTACTGCTGGCGGGAAAGAACACAAACACACAGGTTGGGATGCGACCGCACCCGGTAGATGAGAGGGGCAAAGCCGCCTCCACCTCTTGTCACACTGAAGCAGGAAAGGTGAGTACTTATCTGAACACTTGGCCTTCCGCTGTCCTGAAAAGTTTATACAGTATCGTCACACAGATATATGTTGCAGAGGTGATTACCTTAAACTCAAGGTGATATCTCGGCACTGAGGTGGAGACGCTGTCCTGCTGATATACCTCCGTACTGAGTGAAGTCAGCTGTGTCCAGTAATGGGTGACAGCTGTCACCCTGGCTGCTCTCATCAGGCGGCGGCGCCCTCTGGTGCCTGGAGCCCGCACTCCAGGCAGGGCGCCCTCTGGTGGTGATGGGCCAGCAGTACCTCCTCTTCAGCGGCCCACACACAACAGGACCCCCCCCTCAACGGGCGCCTCCTGGCACACGACCGGGCTTCTCCGGATGGCGGCGGTAAAAGTCGGCCAGGAGGGCCGGGTCCAGGATGAAGCTCCTCTTCACCCAGGAGCGTTCCTCGGGGCCGTACCCCTCCCAGTCCACCAGGTACTGAAGACCCCGGCCCATTCGACGGACATCGAGGAGCCGACGCACGGTCCAAGCCGGTTCCCCGTCGATGATCCGGGCAGGAGGTGGTGCCGGACCCGGGGTGCAGAGGGGTGAGGTGTGATGGGGCTTTATCCGGGAGACATGGAACACTGGGTGAATCCGCAGCGAGGCCGGCAGCTGAAGCCTCACTGCGGCGGGATTGATGATTTTGCGGATTTTGAAGGGACCGATGTATCGTTCTTGGAGCTTGGGGAGTCCACTTGAAGGGGAATGTCCTTGGTGGACAACCACACTTCCTGCCCAGGACGATACGTGGGAGCCGGGGCCCGCCGCCGGTCTGCATGTGTTTTCGCCCTCGTCCGGGCCTTCAACAAGGCAGAGCGGGCGGCACGCCACACCCGACGGCACCTCCGTAGGTGGGCCTGGACCGAGGGCACACCGACCTCTCCCTCGACCACCGGAAACAAGGGGGGCTGATACCCCAAGCACACCTCAAACGGGGAGAGGCCGGTGGCAGATGACACTTGGCTGTTGTGAGCGTACTCGATCCAGGCCAGGTGGGTACTCCAGGCCGTCGGGTGCGCGGCTGTCACACAGCGTAGTGTCTGCTCCAATTCCTGATTCGCCCGCTCTGCTTGCCCGTTGGTCTGGGGGTGATACCCAGACGAGAGGCTGACCGTGGCCCCCAGTTCCCGGCAAAAACTCCTCCAGACGTGTGAGGTGAACTGGGGACCGCGATCGGAGACGATGTCTGATGGGATGCCATGCAGACGGACGACGTGGTGGACCAGGAGGTCCGCTGTCTCCTGGGCCGTTGGAAGCTTCGGGAGGGCCACGAAGTGGGCCGCCTTGGAGAAACGGTCCACTATCGTGAAGACGACGGTGTTTCCCTGGGACGGCGGGAGACCCGTGACGAAGTCCAGGCCGATATGGGACCAGGGGCGATGAGGCACGGGCAGTGGCTGTAGCTGCCCTGAGGTCTTCTTGTGGTCAGCCTTGCCCCTGGCGCAGGTGGTACAGGCCTGGATGTAGTCCCGGACGTCGGCCTCCAGGGATGCCCACCAGAAGCGTTGCCGGACGACTGTCACGGTCCTTCGCACCCCTGGGTGACAGGAGAGCTTAGAACCGTGACAGAAGTCCAGGACTGCAGCCCTAGCCTCTGGTGGGACGTATAGTTTGTCCTTTGGTCCGTTTCCGGGGTCTGGGACACGGGTCAGGGCCTCCCGGACGGTCTTCTCCACGTCCCAGGTGAGGGCGGCCACGATAGCGGACTCCGGGATGATGGGATCCGGGGGATCCGACGGTTCCGTTTTGACTTCATCCTCGTGCACCCGGGACAATGCGTCCGATCTTTGATTCTTGGTCCCGGGGCGGTAGGTAATCCGGAAGTCAAAACGGCCAAAGAACAGTGACCAGCGGGCTTGCCTGGGGTTCAGACGCTTAGCGGTCCTGATGTACTCCAGGTTCCGATGGTCAGTGAAAACCGTGAATGGCACGGCTGTTCCCTCCAACAGATGTCTCCACTCTTCGAGGGCCTCTTTCACAGCAAGGAGTTCCCGATTGCCGACGTCATAATTCCGTTCAGCGGGGGTCAACCTGCGAGAGAAATAGGCACACGGGTGAAGGACCTTATCGGTCTTCCCGCTCTGGGAGAGCACCGCTCCTATCCCTGAGTCCGAGGCATCCACTTCAACCACTAACTGGCGGCTAGGATCGGGCTGCACCAGAACTGGTGCAGACGAGAAGCGCCGTTTCAACTCCTTGAACGCGGCCTCGCACCGGTCCGACCAGGTGAAGGGAACTTTTGGAGAGGTCAGGGCTGTCAGGGGGCTAACTACCTGACTGTAGCCCTTAATGAACCTCCTATAGAAATTAGCAAAGCCGAGGAACTGTTGCAGCTTCCTACGGCTTGTGGGTTGGGGCCAATCTCTCACCGCCGCAACCTTGGCCGGATCCGGGGCGACGGAGTTAGAGGAGATGATAAACCCCAGGAAGGACAAAGAAGTGCGGTGGAACTCACACTTCTCGCCCTTCACAAACAGACGGTTCTCCAACAACCGCTGCAGGACCTGACGGACATGCCGGACATGAGTCTCAGGATCCGGGGAAAAGATGAGTATATCGTCTAGATATACGAAGACGAACCGGTGCAGGAAGTCCCGCAAGACATCGTTTACCAACGCTTGGAAGGTCGCGGGAGCATTAGTGAGACCGAACGGCATGACCAGGTACTCAAAATGACCTAAGGGGGTGTTAAATGCCGTCTTCCATTCGTCTCCCTTCCGAATCCGAACCAAATGATACGCATTCCTAAGATCCAGCTTGGTGAAAATCTTGGCTCCATGCAAGGGGGTGAACACTGAATCCAACAAGGGCAACGGGTATCGGTTGCGGACCGTGATCTCGTTCAACCCCCTGTAATCAATGCATGGACGAAGTCCGCCATCTTTTTTACCCACAAAAAAGAAACCTGCGCCCATCGGTGAGGTGGAATTCCGGATCAACCCAGCGGCTAATGAGTCCCGGATGTAGGTCTCCATTGATTCGCGTTCCGGCCGTGAGAGGTTGTACAGCCTACTGGACGGGAACTCACTGCCTGGAACCAAATCAATGGCACAATCGTACGGGCGGTGGGGAGGAAGCGTGAGAGCCAGATCCTTGCTGAACACGTCAGCGAGGTCATGGTACTCCGCTGGCACCGCCTTCAGATTGGGCGGGACTCGGACCTCCTCCTTAGCTTGGGAGCCGGGAGGAACCGAGGAACCGAGACACTCCCGATGGCAGGTTTCGCTCCACTGCACCACTACCCCGGACGGCCAATCAATCCGGGGATTGTGCTTAAGCATCCATGGAAACCCTAAAACCACACGGGAGGTGGCCTGAGTCACGAAGAACTCGATCACCTCCCGGTGGTTACCTGACACCACCAGAGTTACTGGAGGTGTCTTATGCGTGATTGGTGGGAGTAGGGAGCCATCTAGTGCTCGAACCTGCACAGGCGAGGTAAGAGCCACCAGAGGGAGCCCTATCTCCCTGGCCCATCTGCTGTCAAGCAGATTCCCCTCAGAGCCCGTGTCCACCAGTGCTGGGGCCTTCAGGGTTGAATCCTCATACAGGATTGTGACTGGGAGTCGTGTAGCAATGTGGGTGTGTCCCACGTGAATGTTTTGGCCCACCCCTGGCCCAGTCTCTAAGGGCGGGCGTTGGAGTTTAACCGCTCGGGGCAGTCGTTTGCCATATGCTCACTCGAGCCACAAACATAACAAGCTCCGTGGGCCCGCCTCCTTTGTGCTCCAGGTGCCCTAAATGTTGCCCTGCTCGTGTCCATAGCTTCGTCAGCAGGGGAGCCGTAAGCGCACGGAGCGCAGGAACAGAGGAGCGTGGGGAGGGCGGAGCTCGATCGGACCCGGAAGGGAGAGGAACGACGCGTGCCTGGCCACGCCCTTCGCCTCGTTCCCGACGGCGTTCTTCTAACCGGTTGTCGAGTCGTATGACTAGATCAATGAGCCCATCTAAATCTCGCGGTTCGTCCTTAGCCACCAGGTGCTCTTTTAGGACCAGAGACAGTCCGTTTACAAAGGCAGCGCGGAGGGCAGTGCTATTCCAGCCGGATCTCGCCGCCGCGATGCGAAAGGCGACTGCATAGGCAGCTGCGCTCCGACGTCCCTGTCGCATGGACAGTAGTGCGGTTGAAGCGGACTCTCCTCTGTTGGGATGATCGAACACCGTTCTGAGCTCCCGTACAAACCCATCGTAAGTATGAAGGAGCCGAGAGTTCTGCTCCCAGAGCGCTGTAGCCCAAGCGTGTGCCTCCCCGCGAAGCAGGTTTATCACATAAGCTACTTTGCTAGCATCCGTCGCGTACATCACGGGACGCTGAGCGAAGACGAGCGAACACTGCATAAGAAAGTCCGCGCACGTCTCCACACAGCCTCCGTACGGTTCTGGAGGGCTTATGTATGCTTCTGGGGACGGAGGGAGGGACCGTTGAACGACCAGTGGAACGTTACTTTCGCGCGCAGGGTCCTCGGGAGGGAGAGCCGCAGTGGCGCCCGAAGGGCGTGCCTCCACTTGTGCGGCGAGAGCCTCCACCCTGCGGTTTAGGAGAACGTGTTGCTCGGTCATTAAATCGATCCGAGAGGTGAAAGCGGTGAGGATCCGCTGCAACTCACCGATTACCCCTCCCGAAGCCTCCGCCACGTCTTCCAGTGGCCGTTCAACAGCCGGTTGACGCCCCTCGGGATCCATGACGCTGGCCGAGATATCCTGTTGTGAAAGTGTAGGTACACGGACCCACAACAGGGGGCGCAATGAACGGACAATGGAGAAAAGTAAGAACAAGTTTTACTGTTGTGAAAATAGCACAACTGATACAACAATTAGCAATTTGGAGGTGTAAGCCGAAATCTGCTGGTGTCTTGTGGGCAGGCCCGAAGGTAGGAGACGTCCGTCCTAGTTGAACCGGAACCACCCAGATCTCCTCTGCCACCGAAACCCAGAAGTACTGGAACCGCCAAGTCCCGAATTCCCAGGTGGCCACTGCCTCCGCTCGTCGGATCCGGTACTGCTGGCGGGAAAGAACACAAACACACAGGTTGGGATGCGACCGCACCCGGTAGATGAGAGGGGCAAAGCCGCCTCCACCTCTTGTCACACTGAAGCAGGAAAGGTGAGTACTTATCTGAACACTTGGCCTTCCGCTGTCCTGAAAAGTTTATACAGTATCGTCACACAGATATATGTTGCAGAGGTGATTACCTTAAACTCAAGGTGATATCTCGGCACTGAGGTGGAGACGCTGTCCTGCTGATATACCTCCGTACTGAGTGAAGTCAGCTGTGTCCAGTAATGGGTGACAGCTGTCACCCTGGCTGCTCTCATCAGGCGGCGGCGCCCTCTGGTGCCTGGAGCCCGCACTCCAGGCAGGGCGCCCTCTGGTGGTGATGGGCCAGCAGTACCTCCTCTTCAGCGGCCCACACACAACACTAGCGACAGGATGTCTCTGATATCACTTAGTTAGGGACACTAAGATGAGGAACACCACCAACAGGAAAAGGGCAAGGACACGCCCATGCTTCACCTGGCTGCAGGGGACAGATGGTTCATTTTGGGAGGTGGGGATGGACCAGTCAGCCACCTGCCTGGTTGCCATTGAGGACCGAGGGCAGTTCCAACATGTGTGGGATGGGACGGCATGTGGCATCAATGAAGTCTCCCAACGTGGGAAACATGAGCAAAGGATTGTCTTCTCTTTTGGAATTTGGGTATTTTTCCATTTTAATTTGCCGCCTTCTCTGCTGCTTGCTGGGTTTTTGTGTCCTTTGTGCTCTGTTTGTCTGATATATTTCCTCAGACCACCTGTTTGCTGTATGTTCCTCTGCCCTTTAACTCCCCAGACAAGCACCTGCACAAATACGTCAAGCCTCGAAGTGTTCAGAAAGGCTTAAAGTAAGCTGAGTTTCTTGCTAAAAATATGAGTGGTTGTTTGGTTGTTCCATCTTGGTTGTAATTGCAGACAGCTGGTGTTACTCATCCGCCCACATGTCCTCACTTTTGCATGCTGCTTACAAAGGCGTCACATGTCTGCTGTCTTTCTTCCACATGGCAGAAGCTTCTTGCTCTGCTGTGAACACCAGCAGCCTGTTTGACTGTCAAATAGAAGAGCTGCACTTATTCTATATGAGAAGAATTATTAGTGAGAAAACCTTCATACATCTGAAATTTTGATTCTTACATCTACTAGGATGATATTTCAGGATTTGTGTGGTCGACTTCCACCCGATATCCACTCCTGCAGTTAATCAAACCAAACAGCATTTATTCCATTATCCTCTGTGCTGTTCACTGAAATCGACACGCTGCTTTTCTGTGTGTGTGTGCGTGTGTGTTTTGCTCAGCAGGGTAACAATTTGAAGAAAACATTTTTTTTTTTTGTTTTTCTAACCCATACTGTGACTACAATCAGATATAACTTCTGAAAAATAGCCAACAAAATTCAATTTACATCAGTCATCTCTCTCTCACACACACACGGCGACATGCATGTGATTTTCTTTCACCAAAACATCATTTCTAGGCTTGATTCTCAAATGTACCTTCTTGCAATCTATAGCTGAACTTTCAAGTCTTCTTTTTTAGAAACCCCTTCATCATGAAGCTGTATAACTGGGGATACAAAATGCAAAACATGCACTGTGGCACAATTTCTCCAATCACAGCCACAGAAGCCTATAACTTCTTCTGGGTTGTCTGGGTGTCTTGGTGGCTTTCCTCAATCTTCTCCTTATTGCACAGTCACTCAGTTTTTGAGAACTGTCTACTCCACACAGATTTACCATAGAGTCACCATACTGTTTGTATTTCTTCATAACTGATGTAAATAAAGTTCAAGACATATTCAGTGACTTGGAAATGTTCATGTATCAGTGTCTGTGGAGATGTGGGTGCTCAAGTCCATGAGGAGTTCTTTTGTCTTATGAACGTTCAGGGTCAGGTTGTTCTCTGAGCACTAGAGCGACAGTTCCTCCACCTTGGCCCTGTACGCTGTTTCGGCCCCATCGCAGGTGAGTCCAACCACTATGGTATCATCTGCATATTTTAGAATGCGGTTGGTTGGGTGGGTTGGAGAGCAGTCAAAGGTGTACAGGGCATACACTAGAGGGCTCAGAATGCAGCCTTGAGGGGAACCAGTGCTGAATGTGAGTGTGGAGGAGTGGTGGGTTCTGAGTCTCACAGACTGTGGCGACTCGTCAGGAAGTTTTTAATCCAGTTATACATGGGGTGGGGGAGCTGTAATTTCAGCAGTTTGGTGATGAAAATGTTCAGTATGATAGTGTTAAATGCTAAGCTGTAGTCCACGAAGAGCATCCTCACATAGCATTTCTCTTTCTCCAGGTGGCTCAGTGTTGTGTGGAGAGTGAGGGTGATGGTGTCTTCCGTAGATTGGTTTGCTCTGTTGGCAAACTGGTGTGGGTCGAGGGGAGGGACGGAGGTAGTCCCTGATGTCCTGGGAGACTGATTGCTCCAGACACTTCATGATTACAGCTGTCAGGGCAATGGGTCTGTAATCATTCAGGCTGTCTATGGCAGGTTTTGGGGGGATGGGGAAGATGCTGGAGGCCTTGCGGGGACTGTGGCATGTGTCAGGGAGAGGGTTGAAGAGTTTGGTGAGGATCCCTGTCAGTTGGTCTGCACATGCTTTAATCATCACCCCCGGGATACCATCAGGGCCAGTAGCTTTCCTGGGGTTCACTGCTCTTAGGTTTTTCCTCACCTCATGTTCCTGGAGAGAGAGATGAGGTGCTGGAACCAGCGGGAAGCAGTGACTGCAAGTGTGTGGTGGCAGTCTCAAGCCGAGCAAAGAAGCTCTTTAGCTCTTCTGCCAGCATGCCGCTAGTGCCGAAGGATGTTGGAGGGGGTGGCCTTTAGAGTTGGTTAAGGAACTGAATGCCCCTCCACATCTGACGCGAGTTATTGTCCGTCAGGTATCCCTCTACTTTCCTTGCTTGGTGGTGCTGTATAGAGCCTCTGTATCCTGTCCTGAAGGCAGAGTTATGAGCTCTGATCAGGGTCTAAACTTCCTTTGTTAGCAGTCACAACAGTACCTCCCGTGGCAGGTAAAAGGGTCGACACTGGACAGACATGGGCCTCTAGGTCCAGTGCGAGTGGCTGTCTATATTCTACTGTCAGAGCACCAGTCTCATGCACGTCAACACAGAGTGCCCCCTCCTATGCTCTTACTGGAAGCTTCAGTCCGGTTGTAGCAGTGAATGGTTGCGGCCTGCTAGCCTCACACTTGGCATCCATCTGGTTTGCAAGGATTGCCATTGTGAGAAAGATAGATGCTAGTGGAGGCTGTGTGGTTGGTTATTAGCTGAGCTAGCAATCCATGCTTCTGCTTTCTCTCCCTGCACCACCTCCAATGCCTGATAGCGCCGGTAAACCGTGGGGTGCTGGCGGTCTCGCTATCTCTGGTGGAATGTTTTCGGGTCCATGAAAAAGCGGTCCTGTAGGTGGGGTTGCTGTGGCATGTTTTGTGCCAGGAGACAAATAAACTTATAAAACACAAAACAGTGCACAATTGCAGGGGGGCTCGAGCTGCTGCATTCCATCGCGCCGCCATCTTGCCTTCTATCTGCTTTGAGTTTGAGTTTAAGGAAGATTAAGGCAATGTGTGGTTTGTTTCCTATTTTTAACATATATCCAGAAAAAAGAAAACAAAATATCACAATGTCAGGTATTTCCAATATTCATGCAGCACTACGTCACCGCGTTGCAGATTGCTACCTTAGCAAATGTCAGAGGGTATAAAAGTCACGTAAACTGCATGGAATGACATGAAACTAATCATTACAAGCTTAAAGGGTAAACTGAAGGAAATTAGATTTACAGATTATGTTCTGTATAAAGTAAAAACCTGCGCTACTTTTTGGTTATCTGAAGTCACCATTTACTTTGTCGTTTGATATTAACTGGACTTATCGGTTTCTTCTTGCTCACAAGCTTGGTAGCTTGTTAAAGCTTTGTAATAAAACCTAACTACAACTTAATTAAAGCTGTAGGAGTTAAATGTTTTATTACATCACTTGTTCGTTGCTGTTTTTTTTTTTATTTTATTTTCTGTACAATTGGACACTTTTGCACTTATTTTTTTTTTTTTCATTGCCAGATGAAAGGCAGAATTCAAGGCTGCTTTTATGAGCAAACGCTTACAGGTAACACATAAGTTAATTGTGAGTGCAGGTGTGAGGATTTTTTTTTATCTGCTGCCTGAAATCACTTCGGGAAATTACTACGGAGACACAATTTTAAAAACACAACAGTTAGAATAACTTAATTACACTCCTTCAGTCGCTTCATGGCGGTTTATAATTCTTTTCATGTGTTCCCCCATCAGGACCAGTTTAGAGTTTGTCTTTGTGACACTCCACAAAGAAAACAAAATCCAGTCTGGAAGCGAGTTTTCGCCAAGAATGTGGCGCAGCAGAGAGGGTGAACTTGGCTTTCTCACACAGGAGACATATTCTGGCTGGCGTGCATTTAGATGAGGGCTAAGCTTCCTAAAGTGCTGTTGTTGGCACAAAGCACAATGGTAACCTGGGAAATACCTACTGGTCGACTTTTGTCAGCAGCTCAGGGATGGATGCAGCTCCATGTAAATCCACTAACTGCCTCACAGACAGTGGAAGGCCACAATCTTTAACCTTATCCAATCATATTGTATCCACAGCCACTGGCATTAGATGTTATTGGATCTCGAACCACCAGCACCCCAATCATATCACAACTTATTGAACTATGAATGCATTAATGCTGACAGCCAATTGTATTATGTCTTATTGGATACAGCAGCAGCCCGGCCAATCCGATTATCACTTATTGGGGTGTGAATGAAGAATCACTCACTTGACAGTGAATGATAGTGTATAAAATCAGAAAAAATAAAAGACAGCCAATTACGTTGCATCTTATTGGATAGAATGAAGGCAGCAGGACGGGAATACGACTGCAGGTTGAGGCACGGTCTGCTTCATTGGCTTGTGTAAAGTTTACAGCTCAGAGAGGAAAAAAAGAACTGCCATAAATTTTAAGGAGAAAGTAAAGTTCAGAGTTTCGAGAAGGGGACTTGGCTACAAGAAATGAATGTCAGCAATGACGATAAGACCATAGGGCCCATATTATTAATATCCTCAAACTAAACTCTTAAGTTTTGCATATTAAATAAGGCCAAATGTTCTACTGCTCAGTTTAGGAGCCTCGGCCTGCTGACTGGATTGGTTTAATGTGTCAAATATCAGTTTGGTCTCTCTCTCTCTCTCTAGACTTTTGATTTCGATGTACCCGTGATTATGCGGACCTGGTCAGGGTGATTATGCGGACCTGGTCAGGGTGAACCCCACCCTGACCAGTTCCGCATAATCACGGGTACACCAAAATCAAAAGTCTATAACTGCTTTATTATATGGTAAACAAGAATTGGGAGTTTGTCAAACATACTAAAACTGAAAAATCAATCTCAAGTTTCAACTCTTTATTATTACTGTCATACTGCACCAACTGACATCCCATTGATCGACTGGAGATGCCTGTTGAGTCCGTGACGAAGAGTCATCAGGCTTGTTTCTTATAAAGTTCGCCATTTGCCTGTCTAGCTTCCATGTAAAATCGACCAAGTACAACCCCTGGCAAAAATTATGGAATCACCAGCCTCAGAGGATGTTCATTCAGTTGTTTAATTTTGTAGAAAAAAGCAGATCACAGACATGACACAAAACTAAAGTCATTTCAAATGGCAACTTTCTGGCTTTAAGAAACACTATCAGAAATCAAGAATGCACTGTAATGACAGCCATCTCCCCAGTGCCTTTACCTGACATGCAGCCCCATATCATCAATGACTGTGGAAATGTACATGTTCTCTTCAGGCAGTCATCTTTATAAATCTCACTGGAAAGGCACCCAAACAAAAGTTCCAGCATCATCACCTTGCCCAATGCAGATTCGAGATTCATCACTGAATATGACTTTCATCCAGTCATCCACAGTCCACAATTGCTTTTCCTTAGCCCATTGTAACCTTGTTTTTTTCTGTTTAGGTGTTAATGATGCCTTTCGTTTAGCTTTTCTGTATGTAAATCCCATTTCCTTTAGGCGGTTTCTTACAGTTCGGTCACAGACGTTGACTCCAGTTTCCTCCCATCGTTCCTCATTTGTTTTGTTGTACATTTTTCGATTTTTGAGACATATTGCTTTAAGTTTTTCTGTCTTGACGCTTTGATGTCTTCCTTGGTCTACCAGTATGTTTGCCTTTAACAACCTTCCCATGTTGTTGTATTTGGTCCAGAGTTTAGACACAGCTGACTGTGAACAACCAACATCTTTTGCAACATTGCGTGATGATTTTACTCTCTTTTAAGAGTTTGATAATCCTCTCCTTTGTTTTCAATTGACATCTCTCGTGTTGGAGCCATGATTCATGTCAGTCCACTTGGTGCACCAGCTCTCCAAGGTGTGGTCACTCCGTTTTAGATGCAGACTAACGAGCAGATCTGATATGATGCAGGTGTTAGTTTTGGGATGAAATTTACAGGGTGATTCCATAATTTTTTCCTCAGAATTGAGTGATTCCATATTTTTTTCCTCTGGCTGGTCTAAAAAGTAACCATTACTGACTGCCACAATCTTTTTTTCTTGATTTCTTATAGTGTTTCTTAAAGCCAGCAAGTTGCCATTTGAAATGGCTTTAGTTTTGTGTCATGTCTGTGATCTGCTTTTTTTCTACAAAATTAAACAACTGAATGAACATCCTCCGAGGCCGGTGATTCCATAATTTTTGCCAGGGGTTGTACTCTGTCAAGCATCCGTCTGTCATAAGTTTCAAAGTTGGGCGCATGTCCCTTTTCAGTGACGTACTTGCAAAACAGGCTGGCTGCTGACTGTGTATTTCTGCGGGTGTTCTTCGCATCTTTTTCGTGTAAAAATCATTTTAAGTCAGCGTCACTAACAGATGCAAACCTGTCTTCTGCCATCTTGTCAAAAAACTGACAGCCAAAGTAGGGTGTTGTATCGCGTTATCTGATTGGGCGTTATCAATAGAAGGCGTCGCTGGATTAGCTTGGGCTACGCTGCACGCGAGGTATACTCGTTTCGCATGCGCAGTCTACTTGGCTCCACCAGCGGTCAACTCAGCATGTGGTACAGCTCAGAAAACTGGCGAATGGGCCAATCAGAAGTTGGCAAAATCCCATACCATAAAATAAATACCAAAAGTGAACAAGAACAAAAGTGGATGGATAACAAAAGTCATAAAGATAATACAGCAATAGTGGATTTTTTTAAAAGTGCACTGAAGAATAAACCACCACTTAACTAGTTGGTTAAGTTGGTTTTCTCTTGCAATGATAATATTTATTACACATAGCTCCATTAGTTTCAGCCTAATATTAGTAATAAAGCTCATAGTAACAACGCCTAAAGCTCCAAAACTATGCACAAAGTAGACCTGATGAATGTCTTAAAATTGTTCGCCCAACACAAAACTCAACACGTGGCTACACACAAGCCACTTATTATCATTATTATTATCATTATTATTATCTATGCCTTTATGCTGGAATAAGGGATAGAACCCTTCAAATTATTGTTCATTACTTTCCATTTCAATAATGCTCACAGGTGAAATGTTCGTTCACAGCCTCTGTTCTGGCAATTTACACAGTTTATAGCTGCACATGAAGGCATTTTTTGGCAAAAATCACAGAGAATAAAATTGTGAGTGCCTAGTTAAAGATCGGTAGAAAGACCGTTCAGGAGCAGTACAAGCAAGTGGTAATATGGTGGCCGATTTGCTTCAAAAATACTGGCCAATGAGCTATCCAGTGTTATATAGAGATCAGTGAAGGTATAAGTTACTCAAGTTAAAGTTGGGAGTTGTGAAATCTGATTAAGAATAACAATATCACCTGTATTTGTTTTGAAATGATGGCTGCCCATCTGAGTTATAGCGAATCATCGCTAATTAACTGTGATGTTACATTTCCAGGAACAAGATGTTTTAGAACAAAGCCTCTGTGTAAAGTCGAGACTTTACATCCATGCCACTTCTGAAACAAAGCCTTTCTAACTCATCCCCATGGTCTGCATGCTGCCTCTAAATAGGGCATGCCCTGAGAATACTTGTCATATTCATTAGATGACGTCTTTGTCCAGCAGGAAATTCTTTTATATGAAAAACACCAGGATGACAGTAAGGGCCCCTTCACACATCGTGCGAATTTGGTTGAATTGCGCATAAAATGCGCATGAAGCAGGAATCGTATGCAAAATGTGTAGAATCGTAGCTGCCTCCAATGCCTCATATACCTGTTGCTACAAATATTTGCATACACCAGTGGCTGAAAGGCAGAGTGTGCGCTGTGCGAGCCATCAAATCCTCTTGCGGCAGGTGTCGGCCATATTCCAGCTGACACGCACAACATCTAACACCGCTCACTTGGCACTTAGATAATATGTGGCCATTCGCACTGTTAACACGAAAACAGTCAGCAGATGATCACTGTTGAGTTGGATGAGAAATTTGTCTAAGTGCCCCGCAAGTGTGGAGTTGCAAACAGACACAGTGACACGTTGGTGTGTGCGCTGAACTGACAGGAGGTGTGGCCACCTGGCAGGAGCAGCTGTGGAGATCTGTGGTTCTGGACGTCACGGATGGACAACATGTACTGTGTTTGGATGGACATGGACTAACAACTGTCCATTGTGACACGAGTGTGCCTGCTTGCTGTCCTCACGTGGACATAATTAAAAACATATATCGCTGTGACAACGGGCTGCAGTGAGTGAGCGCACACACAGAGCGCACATTGACGGGCTACCCCAGGTTGAGACGGACCATCAGTTCATAACACACAGCGGGTGATCTGACTGTCACGTCACCTATGTGAGCTCTGTTCAACATGACGTGGTGTCAGTCCTGCAGTGCACCGTCCACAAGGACACGCGTGTCAAGCAGGATGTGCATGGGGCTGGTTGGACACACGGCAGCTGAAGTGGACATGATGAGACGAGCGCACTGCTCCATTCTTGTCATTTCATGACTTTATGTCTGTGACCATGGTTCATCTATGGAGAAACAGTCGGATCACATTTGTATTGTCCACTTGATAAGAGGGATTCAATAAAATGCTGTGTTTTATATGGTGTGTGGTTTATTTTTTTAAACTACATACGTGTCCTTGATATCAGGCATTTTCCCGCACCTTTCACAGGATAGTGATGGTAGCTCAGTGGTAAAGTTTTTGACTGGCAATCAGAACTTTTGGAATGTGCAGGTTCGAGTCCCGTGGGTGGCCTGTAATTATTATTTATTATTTTGTGAAAAGCTGCGGTGTTCCTGCATTCACAAAACCGTCACAGCATGTTTTTTTTTTTTTTCTTCACATCGCACAACTGCTGGCACTGTGTTCCCG
Organism: Thalassophryne amazonica; assembly: GCF_902500255.1. Lineage (NCBI taxonomy): Eukaryota > Metazoa > Chordata > Actinopteri > Batrachoidiformes > Batrachoididae > Thalassophryne > Thalassophryne amazonica. Next base: position 18,030,932 of record NC_047122.1, read on the forward strand.
CATGCATGAACCATTGCAGCAGCATCGTGCATGCCTGCCTGTCGGTGCGATGCTTCGTAGTTCGCTCATACGAGCTGTTCCACCATGAGTCGCCCTGAGTTGTAGATATAAACACTATGTGTGAAGGGGCCCTAAGGGACACATTTGTCAAAGCAGAACAGCTTCTGAATCGCTGCTGGAAGTACAGCTCGTTTTGCAGCAGAGCTGAAATATTGCTGATCTTTTGTTCTCAGAGGCACTAAAACATGTATTTTCAGGAGCTGCAAAGTTCAGCACTTTGTTGTGTTTCTTGTTTCCAGTCCAAAGTAATGAGACCCAAAATCACCAGTGGATAGACAACACCATTTTACTCACCAAGCATGATGAGGGTGGTGGTCCCTTGTTCATTTCCAGAGGGGTAGGTGGCGTACTCGCAGGTATAGCGGCCGGCGTCGGACATTCTTAGGTTAGAAATCCTAATGGACGGGTACTCCAGTGTGTTGTGCAGGAAGGAAACCCGGTCTTGGAAGGCAGGGTTGGGGAAACTTTTTCCATACATAGGATGGAAAACAGCAATGTTGTCCCTTTTGCCATCAGCACCCTTCCCATATCCAAGACACCTGGAAACAACAGAATCAGACAAAGAAGAATGAATTCCGACTCCTCTGCCTCTCATACAAAGCACTTTGAAGTACCTCTGAATGTCCTGAACAATGCTCTAAGAATCAAACAGAGCCAGTGCTCTGGATGTAGGATTTGCTAAGTTTTATAAGCAGTATTTCTCAACAAAATAGTAAAAATTATCTGCTGTAAACCTATCTTCTGCACAACAAAATGAGCACAAACATGACAGTTTTATGAAAATGCAAAGCAAACAAAACAAAAGATTACAAAAAAAAGATCATGATTTGATGTTATTTAATTTAGCCAGGTTAGTCCCATTGAGATCAAGATCTCTTTTGCAAGGGATGACCTGGAATATTATAAAGTTTCCAATTCACCTAACCTGCATGTCTTTAAATGTGGGAGGAAACCAGAGCACCTGGAGGAAACCCACGGAAACATGCGAACTCCACGCAGAAAGACCACGGGTGGGAATCAAACCCATGACCTTCATGCTGTGAGGCAACAGTGCTAACCACTAAGCCACCATGCTGCCTGTTTTATGGGAAGACTTAAGATCCTTCTCCTTTGAGTGGTCTAAGGTCCTTTCATTGATGGATCAGTGGCCCAATCAGCTTTTGATTCGTCATGGCAACAGTCACACTCTCCCCTGCACAAAATAGGGTCAACAGTGGTATCAATGGTATTTATTTATTTTAAATCGGTTGTGTATTTAATTTGTGTGTACACCTGGGCATTGTTCTGCATCCAGAACTGTAGTGGTCATCTGGTCCACAGTTCATCCCTTTGAGGGTTGACGGAGGGATTGGCACTTCATCCGCCATAAAAACATCTTGCACAGTTCCAAAGCAAAGAAGAAAGATTCCTGTTTTTGCTCTTCATGGAGCAAACTCTATTAATGAGACAAATTTAACTCCATAGCCCCTGAGCTGTTGTCTGCAAATGGCTGCACTGCACGTCAAGATCAATGTAATTCATAAAGACGGAGGACATCTCATTTTGGGGTGGTTTTTAGTCGATTGTAGTTGTTGTATGTATTACATTTGAAAAGAGGTGTCATTGATTTAAAACAGTCATTTGCTTTGAAGTTATAATTTCGGACCGAAATCTATCTTTCCAACTTTACTCGGCAGAGAGCCGTGCAGCGTTTGGAGTTGCGCAGTTAGACCCACAAAACCGAGGCTATTAGAATACTTATTCCTTTTACATGAGAGACAGTAACTTCAGTTTACGAACTGGTGAAGCAGGTCCAGCTCACGCCAGAGAACCATCGCATGTGCTGCCCCACGAAGATTTAATAAGGAACGCAATAAACCTCCGGTGTGGCACAGAGGACGATTCTGTTTCTTGCCCGCAACAAGACAATAGTCCCAGTAGTGACTTTAATCAGAACAAAGGTGACTCACAATTGACATCTTTAATGGCTTGAGGGGGGTAATGAGGAAATTGTGGACCCGCTGCTCTGAGAGAAACAGCGACCCACTGCTTCGCCGTTCTCTTAGAAGCAGCTTCGCTAGAGAAATGTAGATGTAGAACTGAAATGTAGAGAAATGATCATTTTCCTGATACACACTCTAAAAACAACGGCCACTCCAGTGTAATGGGAACTGAAAAACCGATAAGGGATCATCATGCACAAAGGCTATTGATGTCAGTGGACTCAATCATTCTTATTGATTCCACAGGAACAGTTTTCTATAACTATCTCTAGCAATCATTGCCGTCTCTGTGCGGGGAGACCTTTTATTCCCACGGTTCACTTGGAGATGATGATAGCCCCAGAGTTGACACCTTATTGGACATGGGTGACTTAAATTCAACCACAGGCACTGACAGGGCTGGTTATATGGACTGCCCTTCATCCGCATAGATCTAGAAACGTGGTAGAAATGGCACAATGCCAAAATGCCAGGGCCTCAGAACTGCTAGTGTACACAACTGCCAGATGTACCCCCTCGACATGGGTATTCTACTGCTCGGGCGTTGCCAAGGAGATCAACAATGTCCTTGTGGGAAAAACACTGGAGAATCCTGCAGAACTGTAGGGTCTACAGAAGTGCCCAGTTTGTGAATTCTGACCACAGGCTTGTTGTAGCTTCACTGAGGATTGCAGGCTACTGCCTGGTCAGTGCCCAAGGTTAATCTGGCCAGACTTCAAGATCAGACTGTTTCTCAGAACATTTGTATGCAATTTGCTGGAGGACTTGTTGGGAAGTACTTCCACAAACAGACCCTGAAGTTCCTGAGGACTGCATTGGAGCTGTCAGTGCCATGGAGAAGATGTTTTAATCTTCTGAGGCACTCTAAGCATCATCCAGAGGAGTCATAGTGCACAGCTTGATGGACTCTCTTTGGATGTGCAGGAGCTGAGAAATCAGGCTGTGATGGATAAGAAGGCTTGTTAGAGGATTCTGTGATCAGGTGACACACACATCTGTGATTTAGGACTTTCAACTGCTTACAGAGGAACTAAAGCACTTGTTCCTCCAGGACCTACACCTCTCCCACTGCAGTTATGGCAGAAAACGGTTTCAGTCCTAACGATGCCTCTGCTGTACTGCTGAAGTTGGACCATCTACTGTGAGCAGACTGTCTAAGGCTGATCAATCTGCTGGGATGTTAGATATTATGGTGCCAGGGTTCTTGGAGTTGATTCTCCAGTCAACTGTGAACCACAAAGTCTTGGTGATGTCACAAAGGCGCTATAACAATTAAGGGCAAGGCAAACTCAGGGATTTGAGGGCATTGGAGCTGAAACAACTCCAAGGGGTGGGGATGCTGTTCTCCTGGCATTGAAAAACAATTTTTGCCATCAATCTGGAGGACCAATGTCAACTCTTTAGATTGGAAGAGAGGACTTGTTCAATCTGGAAAGGAAAGGGTGATCGTTTGGATTATAACAACTATAGGTGTATCAGACTGCTCTCGTGCCAGGGGAAGGTGTTTACAAGGAACCATTCTCAATTCAGGATTCAGTTTCAGCTACTTGCTGCTCATCAACTTGAACAGTGTGACTTCACACCCAAGAAGTCAACTGTTGACTACATTTTAGCATCCGCAGGTACTTGTGAATGCAAGCATGCAGTATCGGCAGTGCTTCTTTGCAAACTATGTCGATTTCGCAAAGCATTTAATTTGGTTAATTGGATGGTTCTCTGGGAATCCGTGAGAATTTGTGGGATCCCCAAGAAGCTACTGGACATCACTAGCCAGCTGAAACCACAGATACTGTGAGTGCTGTGCGGAGTGGAGAGCCAGAACTCTGAGCTCACCCAAAGTTGGGCCAAAGTCTTGAATTTGCTGAAACTGGTGATGGGATGTGGCTTTCTGTTTTTTGTTGTTGTTTTTTTCCCCCAACTGTAAAATTTTACCATTTTCATTTTTTTTTTTTTTTTTTAAGATTGGTGAACTTGGTCCCTGCATGATTTTTTTTTTAAAATCCCTATTTCTCTGTGATTCAGCTAATGCATTTCAGTCGGAGGGTGAAATATTTTATTGAGTACCGTGTTTGTGAAGCATTGTGTGTTGCCCAAAAAACGAAAATTAAAAAGCAAAACACTCAGTTCAAGTCTGAGCAAAAATCCAGAAGGAAGAGTGGACTTCTTCCAGAGACTCAGTGTGTCCGGGGACGGAGATGTGTGAGGCCAGTGGTGAGTCACTCAAAACGGGCAGAGAGAGGCAGCCACCGGCCACTGTGCCAATAGCCACTCCCCACGCAGAGCTTTGTCTGATTTTTGTTTTTTTTTTAAACAGGACAAACACACTGCTTCACTTTAAATGTGCAGTAAGCTATTTCAGGTGCATCAGCGTGGACGGTTTTTCTCCTAAAAGGCTTATTTCACTCTCTGTGTCCCGTAGTAGAAAGCGGGGTAGCTATTGTGCTAATTTGAATAGTGCTTACAAGCTCATGCATGCATTCTAGTCTTCTTCTGTTGGTTTTTTCTGGGGACGTTACAGCGCCACATAGGCCTGGCCTATGTACTACAACGTTAAACGAAGCTTTCGAGGCACAGAATTTGCCTCAACATTTTTTGTAAACGAATTACTCGTAGTAATCATTTCAAACCTACTGCACATTAACTTTTGGACAGTAAATCTTACTCTGCTGGAATAACATTCGGCCCCCAGTCCAAATAGAGTTAAATACACTCAATCAGAGTGCAAAATCAACTCTATCACAGTGTAAAATTAACTTTTATTGGGGTAGAAAACATTTGATTGACAAGACGGTAGAACAGTGCACACAGCAAAATTTGCTGTGTGCACTGTTCAATGCTTGCATGAAATGAATGCTGGGTCAAGCTGTGGAAATCAGTGACATGGGTGCTTTTGTTGGTGAGGAAAGGTTTACTGACCTTGACGTCGCAGATGATGCTTGTGATCTTTGTGGAATCAATGAATCCTCTGATTGCAACATTTGGAAAGCTGAGTGATGAATCTGGGTGTCTGCATTTGACATTGTCCTGGATCAAGGCTAAGATTCAAGCTTTTTATGACTTCGTGGATTCAGCTTCAGAAGTGTATCTGCATGCGGTGAAGGAGTTGTAGAAATATTCACTTATCTCGGTGGACACATACACGTCTCTGGGTCCCTCAGCCTTTGAGATTGAGAGGCGCTTTGGAAGAGCTTGTGGACTCATTTGGTACTGGACAGAGGTGTTTGGCAATAGTGATATCTTTGCAGGCTCATTTGGCACCTATGCTGTATTAATTAACCTTGAATTATTGTGATATTGGACACTTCCTGCAAATGGACTAATATTTGCATGGCTTGAATGCCTTCGAATTGCAGAGGTGCTTTCCTCTTACAAAATTGTCAACCTCATAGAACCTGCTGAGCTAGACAAAGAGAAAAAACAAACCAAGCCATTACAATCTGAAATAACAGGTTCCTTTGTTCCGGCAACACTTCAAGGAACCGCATCCAATATAAAGGTCCTGTTTTTTTATGATTTCTCAAGTGCGAAGGACACTACTTTCAAGAGGAGACAACATCCAAACGTTGAATGCTGACCATTCCTGCTCCCGCCCGTACCCCACTTAATCACACTCACACCGCTGTCTTAAAGTGGTATGAATAGAACATGGAATAAAACTTCATATTGCAAATGCCGGCAAAATTTGTGACTTGCTACGAGGGGGAGGGAAGATGAACACCGCAGGAGAAAGAATGAACACCCTGATGTTGGCACAAATTATTGGATGAAACACTCTCATTAGCTCAAAACTGTCACAAAAATGTCAGAGGGCAATTTTGCTGTCCAGCAATTTCAGTGTTGTTGAGGTGTCGAGTGATCAAATTGTGTATTGATTCTTTCCAGCACTTGGAGTCGGGTGTATCACACCAGAATCGGACGGGAAGAACAAACGGCTTAGCGTATTTGGTAAGTGATGCTCCATTCTGACATTTTCAGGTGGCGCCCAATAATTCACTGAGTAAGTTTGATGAAACAATTTGACTGGTGAATAAAGTGGTTTCTTGGTGTTTGCACGTTTGTTGTTGCTGCATTTGGTGAGAGGAGGTTAGAATAAAGGGGGCGGAGGAGGCGCTCAAAAATAATGACATACCTGATTATTTTGGTGACAGTAGAAGTGACAAAAACATCATTAAAACATTCATAAAACGTGTTTGTACTGGGATGTTCAAGGAATATTCTTAATTGGCATCCTGCTGGTATTTACATAGATGAGAAAATCAGTCATTCCAGCAGGTCTATTCCACTTCAATCTTCTCGTGCACACGTTAATCAACATGTGCTTTGATCATGGAGTCCTGTTGGATTTGACCTGAGGTATCCACTGATGGGAATAAACAAATAAATGCAGTTGCAAATGCTGTTATTTTTCTCAGTAACGGGCAGCCTGATTAATTAACTGTTTCTTGTCGTTACAACACCGTTGTCACATAAAATGTGTCGGATTACTATAAACAAGCTCACTGAAGCCATTTCATTTCTCAGCCACAGCTGAGCTACAATGACTTTTTTTTCCCTTTTCATAGTTTGGGACGGGCGGGACAACCTAGAGTCCCTTGATACAGAGAGGAGCGACATGACAAGTCAAAAAAAACAATAAATAAATAAATAAATGAAAAACGGTCGACGTGACTTGTGGTGCCATCATCACACATCAGCTTGGGCCTCAGACGAGGGCGGTCGCATCTCCTCCACTCTCCCTTATCTCTCTGCTTTTAACCTTCAAGTCCCTACTTCACCAGACTTGTGAATTCCTCAAAACTATATTGGATTCTGGATCTATGGACTATTATTGGATTATCATGGAATTGATCAGCTGGTCTCTGTTCTACTGTCTACTGACTGTTCTACCGTCTTGTCAAATCAAGTGTTTCTACTCCAATAAAAGTTAATTTTACACTGTGTTAGAGTTGATTTGCACTGTGATTGAGTGTATTTAACTCTATTAGACTGGGGCCGAATGTTATTCTAGCAGAGTAAATTTTACTGTCCAAAATTTAATGTGCAGGATAGGGTTGAAATGATTACTCAAGTAATTCGATTACAAAAAAATGTTGGAGGCAAATTCTGTGCCTCGAAGCTTCGTTTAATGTTGTAGTACATATGCCAGGCCTATTGGCGCTGTAACGACAACATTTTTGTCTACAAGAAGGTCAGGACCGAGGGATCCTGCCTGCCCAGATGGAACGTATCCTGCGGGCTATGTCCTGGCATGTGGCACTTGCTTGGCGCCTTCTCTGTGGAGGCCGTCGAGGACCTATTCATTTTTGGTCTTATGGTAGCAGGGCTGGTACTTTTTGGCTTATGTGCTGCCCTGATCTACCGGCAAATTAGCAAGACGGCGCATCAAGAACCACGGGCCCTCGCTTGTCCGTCATGATTACCAGGTCAGCAAGGCAGTGCATTCTCGACTGCGTTGACTCTTCAACTCAGACGCAAATTGGATGAACCTTGAGCTATGTGCATGGCAGTTGAAAACTGAAGGTTTCGGAGCAGGTGAATCTTCTGAAACAAAGCCTTTCTAACTCATCCCCATGGTCTGCATGCTGCCTCTAAATAGGGCATGCCCTGAGATACTTGTCATATTCATTAGATGATGTCTTTATCAGCAGGAAATTCTTTTATATGAAAACACCAGGATGACAGTAAGGGCCCCTTCACACACTGTGCGAATTTGGTTGAATTGCGCATAAATGCGCATGAAGCAGGAATCGTATGCAAAATGTGTAGAATCGTAGCTGCCTCCAACGCCTCATATACCTGTTGCTACAAATATTTGTACACACCAGTGGCTGAAAGGCAGAGTGTGCACTGTGCGAGCCCATCAAACCCTCTTGCGGCAGGTGTCGGCCAAATTCCAGCTGACACGCACAAACATCTAACATCGCTCACTTGGCACTTAGATAATATGTGGCCATTTGCACTGTTAACAAGAAAACAGTCAGCAGATGATCACTGTTGAGCTGGATGAGAAATTTGTCTAAGTGCCCCACAAGTGTGGAGTTGCAAACAGACACAGTGACACATTGGTGTGTGCGCTGAACTGACAGAGGTGTGGCCACCGGCAGGAGCAGCTGTGGAGATCTGTGGTTCTGGACGTCACGGATGGACAACATGTACTGTTTGGACGGACATGGACTAACAACTGTCCATTGTGACACGAGTGTGCCTGCTTGCTGTCCTCACATGGACATAATAAAAACATATATCGCTGTGACAACGGGCTGCAGTGAGTGAGCGCACACACAGAGCGCACATTGACGGGCTACCCCAGGTTGAAACGGACCATCAGATCATAACACACAGCAGGTGATCTGACTGTCACGTCACCTATGTGAGCTCTGTTCAACATGACGTGGTGTCAGTCTTGCAGTGCGCACACCGATTACATTTCAGGATCATATACAACTGGCAGAAAAGCAAATTTACACAACCAAGTTGGAAAAAGAGGAAATTGTTCATCTTACTTTTGATTTGGAGGTGATGACTGTAGAAAGAAAAGCTTATTGAGGGTCAAATTAGTCCCGAATAAAGTATAATCCAGCGATGGAAAACTTTAAAACTGTCACGCACGTCAATGAATGACACGGAATTACAGCTGTGCAGCTGCATAAATCAGGCTTTAAATTAATTAAATAAATCAACATAAATAGTAAATTTTGGTAAATTTGGTAGCTTAACTATTTTTATATTTATTTTGATAGCACCTGTACCTGTATGTGTATACAGGTACGGCTGTATGTGGTTAAATGATTTAAAAAATGTTGAAAAATAAAAGGTTCATTCAGAAGTTCAGCGCAGTTGGCCCCAAAATGGCGCCATGTTCTGAGTTGACGCTACTCTCTGAATAAAGAGACCCTAGGACAACTGCGTCAGTGACGGTGATTCGCTAAGAAAGGGTACAGTTTTATGGTACGTCAACCAGAGGCAGAGGTGGACGGGAGTTCACGCAGAAATGCAAACACACATACACTCGCTCACACACAGACTACAGAGACATACACGCAGCATTAGTTTTTTCAACTGGAACTACAGACATTACTTTTCCCTCACAGAGAAAAAGGCAAGAATGTACATGTGAACAAGTATAATTTAATTTGTAGTGAATTTACAAGTCCCACCACGGGCGCACCAAAATAAATGTAGCAAAATTACAAATCCGCCTCACACGGTCACCAGAATAATGTAGCAAAATTCTAAATGAATTTAATTATTGGAATGAATTGCACCTCACACTGAGGCACCAATTTAATGTAGTGAAACTATTGTTAAACTCCCAAATTGAATAAGATTGCCTAGACCTCATTTAATGGGTCACCAAAATAATGAACAATTTTAGGGTTTAATAATTATTATTTAATTAGAGCAAATCTAATCCTCGGGGCACCACCTATTTATAGCATAGGTACTTTAATTTAAACATTCATTAATTAATCAGTCTCAGGTCTGAAAGTCTGAATTCCACGATACGACTGACCAAAGGTTTCCTTCTGAACACAAAATAAACCACGGCAGAAATATTTGCATTTTATTTGCAATTATACAAGAAATGAACAGTTTACTGACATTTTTGTGGACAGTGATTAAATACGTTCATTTATGGACACAGTGATGAAACTTGAAGCCAATTAATTTTAAGAAAATTATTAAATAAACATATGAATATGTTTAAAAAGAAGAAAAAGCCACTTTGCATCCATTGACAACAAAACCCTTTTTCTGGAACCTTTAACTGGGTCACTTATGATCCGTTGAAGAGGTGGTTCGAACGACCTGTCGATGTGTTGATGCTCTTTGCAGTGTGAGTTCACTTGGGTCAGGGGTTAACTCAGTGGTCTCCCTGGGTGATCCCAAAGGCTTGTGTCGGCTGGTTTTACCAACAGGATGGCTGCTTGCAGTCAGGTTGTCAGCTCATTGGACCCCAGACGTGGAAGGCATTTGTTAAAAATGGGTTCTGGTAGCTTTTAAAACATTTGTTGGAGCCAGATTAAAAGTCTTTATGAATTTAGAAAAAAGTAAAAACTTTAAAGCAGCGTTGTAAAATTAGCGTACAGAAAAGGAAAGTCGCGTTTCTGTAAATTCGCTATTATTTTGAAAAGTTCAGCTTGGAAGTTCTCTTAAAAATTCAAAAGACTTGACGCACCTTAAAGCGTCAGGTTATCACTTTGTTAAAAGTTTGTCAAAGAATAACAATGAATCAATGAAGCCATGTGGTAGCTTTATTTTAGCTTAGCATGGGGCCTTGTTGACCCAAAATGAAATTAAGCGTTTTACAGAAAAAGAAGGGAGAGGGTTGCAGAGGCCTCCAAGAGCGAGAGGAGAGAGAGTTTAAGAGAGAGAGAAGAGCAGACACTCTGTTCTAACTTTTTAAAGGGGACTTACGTCATGGACTTGGGAATTTCTCAGCTAAGAGTGAAAACACAGTCTCTGTCTTCAGTTCAAAACTCAGGTTTTTGTTGAGACAGCATTAATGTATTTATTTAATTAGGGTGAATCGGGGCCATGCACAAATTTAGATTATTTGATGGCCAGTTGTGGCTTGTTGAGGTGCAATAGATCTCAAAACTTCTAAAATATCTATTATATTGATTGTTCTACCATTATAAACATAGTAATGATAATATCTACAACAGCAGGGGTGGTGGCCAAGTGGTTAGTGTGCTTGATTTCAGTGCTGAAGGTTCATTTGAACATTTAAAAAAAGTTGTCCCACAGCTAGTAGCATAGATTAGTGTACAATGTTTTCTGTGAATAATTTATTCTCTTAAGTGGCCATTTAATTCATTAAACACATTTAACATTCAGTTTTATTATGAATAATTCAACATTAAAATTCCATTTGAACATTTACAAAAGTAACTTTCTTATAGTAGTATTATAATAGTGTAGATTCATGTAAATTTATATAGCGCATTTTCATCTGCATCAGACCTGACACCCAAAGCATTTTACAATAATGCCTCACATTCACCCCGATGTGAGGGTGCTGCCATACAAGGTACTCACTACACATCGAGTGCAACTAGGGGATTAATGACCTTGCCCAAGTGCCCTTAGTGATCTTCTGGTCAGGCAGGGATTAGAACCAAGGATCCTCTGGTCTCAAGTCCAACGCTTAACAACTAGAGACCATCACCTCCCCTAATGTACAATGTTTTCTGTTAATAATTGATTCTATTAAGTGACAATTTAATTCATTAAACATATTTAATATTCAGTTTTATTATAAATAATTGCGCATAGGGGGGGGGGGATCCAAATTGATTGACACATTTTTTAACATTTTTTAAAATGCAATGCAAGTTACTTTCCCTAGTAACTAATATTTTTATAATACTGTAACTCCGTTACTAACTCACTTACTTTTGGGAGAAGTAACTGATAACAATAATTAATTACTTTTTTAAAGTAACTTGCCCAACACTGGAGGTATCCAACATATCAAACATGGTTTCTCATTTGGCTCTGTGTCTATACTGTATGTGTGTTCTGGGATGGCCACCATACATTTTGAGTAGTCCACGCTCCACCGAGGCTGGATTATAAGTGTTGTTTAGTCCCTTTAAGTGGTGAGGTCAAAACTGACAATTGCCTCATGGACTAAAAGAATTACATCTTCATTGTCCTGCAAAAGATTTCAACATCAACAAACCCTCTACACAGCGCCTCCATGATTCCATCACCTGTCCTCTGGAATATCTTGATCTCAAAGACCAAAGACCCAGAGACAGGACCATCACTCCCGGGATAACTGAACCTCTCAGAGTTTGACACTGCTGACGGCAGCGTCAGCCTTTCAGTGGCTTCCAGGTTTCCACTTATCGTCAGCCTGTAAATGTGATGCAGCCTGTCTGTGTTTTGTCTGCACAAGGAGAAATACACGGGGGAGTTATTGACTTTTATTGACCGCCACATAAACCATTCTCTTCATTTCTTTTATAATGAATCTACTCCATCTGCTAGCACCAAAATCTTGCCAGTTTTGTTTCTTTGTTCTTGGCCCGAGTGTTTCCGCAGCAGCAAACAAATGAAGAAGCCATTATTTTATCAGCCCACCTGCGTGAGTTTGGTTCGTCCTCCTCCATCGATGAACTCACAACGCAGATCAACAGACTCGGTCGGAAACGCCTCCAGCTCCTCTTCCACTCGCACTTTCTGAGCTCTGATGCCTGCAAGGAGGTGAAAATGAGACAAAGAGGGAGATTATGTAATCAGACGCTAAACCAGTACTGACTGAAATACTCAGGATTTGTTAGGGGTTTTTTTTGGTTCATGAATCTAGTTTCGGTCAAATGAAATTGCTGATTGATATTTCAGGCTCATCCTCAGTTTGTTTTTAAACCACTCGTCAAAACTGAGACAAAAAGACGATGAGGGACAATTAAGACAAAAGAGTTGACTAATGACAGAAAGAGACAAAAAAAAATCAGAATCATCAACCATTTTCATTAAAAGCCTCAGGTGGCATCTTAGTCAACGTGCCTCAACTATGCTTGCCTTGTTATAGGAAAATTCGTCAGACAGGAGGCATCTCTAGGGGGCGTGCCTCAAGGAAACCACGTCAGCACGGGTACGGAGTCTCAGATGTGTTTGAAATTCAGTGCAAGGCATCAGCAAGTTGCTAAAAAACAGAGTCGGGAGTGGAGGCGGAGTGCACCATAGAACCATCACACAAAGCTGTTATCCATCAGGTTCTGCGACCAACTGTTGGCAGTACACAGAAGGCTTGCAAGAAGCCAAGTTACTGGATGTAGAAGATATTTCATGAAGACCTGGTTTGGCTTTTGAGCCACACTGTAGACACCTTCAGACCGTATTCCCACCAATGACTAATCTATTGCAATGGCCTGAGCAGAGTGGCAGTGAGTTCTGTGTCCCCACCCTATGGTGCGTATGTCATGTGTATCTGAGATGAAGCTGTTTAAAGGTGCTGTAACTAATAAGAAAAACATCCTGTACTATGGATCATGTGCCTGGAAGATGTGTGGAGTTTGGGACACTCAGTGATGTTCCAAGTTTCAAAACTGTGGACTCACTGATTATCCCAATTTTGTTTCAGTCAAATGGCAAAACTCACGCTTGCATTTTGACCCCAACCTGGAAGTGCAGTTGCTTGACTGGCTGCTTGAGGCTGGCTTCAAAACAGAGCACATTCCCATGGAAGCCCATTTTAAAACATCCGGCTTTAGCGCAGAAAAAACATCTTTATAGCCTGGTACAAAAATGGTTTTTGTCTCCATAGAGAGTTTCCTCCTGTTCGGGGGATTTTTTTCTAATTTCTTAGATTAAAACGTTTTAATTAATAAAATTCTGTATGACTGTGGGTGTGGTTGCTTTGAGTGACAGCGGCTGTGTCCATCGACTCATCCTCTTGTAGTCTCCGACCGAAACGGAACCACTCACTTTTGTGCCTGTTTGGAGTATTACAACAGTATTATAACAACAGGAATAATACAGCTTGTTGAGCGGAAGAACGCCGTAATGGATCATGTAAGATGTCCCTGTTGCAATACTAACGCTCAGTGAAACTCTCATTTTATTTAATATTGTATGCTAACAAAGTTAGCACTTTTAGCAGCTGTCAGTACATCTACTTAATCCAGGATTACTGAGGAAATATGAAACAGATAACGTTTACTGTTCACACCAAAGTAAACTGTTATGTGAACCACCACGCAGTCACCAAAAATATGAATTCATTCACCAAAACAGAGGTTAGTTATTAACTTGTGCTTTGAACTTGGGACGGGCAGAGTGTTCAGTCTTTTTTCGTGACAGGGAGCCACCCACGCTCCTCTCCTTTAGAGGTTAATGAGTTCATTGTAAATCAGTGTGGGCAGGACTCTCAACATGGCAATGTCAAGAAAAGGGGTCATTGCAGCTCTTCCAGGTCTCTATAGAACACCAATGGGTGACATCATGCAGGCTCTGTCCAGCATACAACCCCTGACAAAAATTATGGAATCACCGGCCTCGGAGGATGTTCATCTCAGTTGTTTAATTTTGTAGAAAAAAAGCAGATCACAGACATGACACAAAACTAAAGTCATTTCAAATGGCAACTTTCTGGCTTTAAGAAACACTATAAGAAATCAGGGAAAAAAATTGTGGCAGTCAGTAACAGTTACTTTTTTAGACCAAGCAGAGGGAAAAAATATGGAATCACTCAATTCTGAGGAAAAAATTATGGAATCATGAAAAACAAAAGAACACTCCAACACATCACTAGTATTTTGTTGCACCACCTCTGGCTTTTATAACAGCTTGCAGTCTCTGAGGCATGGACTTAATGAGTGACAAACAGTACTCTTCATCAATCTGGCTCCGACTTTCTCTGATTGCTGTTGCCAGATCAGCTTTGCAGGTTGGAGCCTTGTTATGGACCATTTTCTTCAACTTCCAAAGATTTTCAGGTCAAAGGAGTTTCAGTCTTTTGTTCATGGTAATGAGTCATTCACGTCATCAAGGGAGCCATCAGAAAACATCCATCCCATCATTAGAGGGACAGCTGTCCTGTCATTAGTGTGCTAACTAGAGCACATTAGTTGCTAATTAGAGCTATTGTTTAGTCACTAGCCTATAGCAGTCTGCCTCTCAGTAGGAGGGTCTGGTTAGGTTTAAAACTCCAGCTTTTGTTGGCTTCTGTTTTATTCTTCTCTACAAGAGTCAGACAGAAGTCAGACTTCCAGAGCAAGAATTTTAGCTGAGGAAGCTTCTGCGATTTGAAGCGAAACGTCCTCGCGTCAAGCAACCCAGTCCAGTCGAAGATTCAAGCTTCTCTACCACTGAATATGACTTTCATCCAGTCATCCACAGTCCACGATTGCTTTTCCTTAGCCCATTGTAACCTTGTTTTTTTCTGTTTAGGTGTTAATGATGCCTTTCGTTTAGCTTTTCTGTATGTAAACTTACAGTTCGGTCACAGACGTTGACTCCAGTTTCCTCCCATTCGTTCCTCATTTGTTTTGTGCATTTTCAATTTTTGAGACATATTGCTTTAAGTTTTCTGTCTTGTCGCTTTGATGTCTTCCTTGGTCTACCAGTATGTTTGCCTTTAACAACCTTCCCATGTTGTTTGTATTTGGTCCAGAGTTTAGACACAGCTGACTGTGAACAACCAACATCTTTTGCAACATTGCGTGATGATTTACCCTCTTTTAAGAGTTTGATAATCCTCTCCTTTGTTTCAATTGACATCTTTTGTGTTGGAGTCATGATTCATGTCAGTCCACTTGGTGCAACAGCTCTCCAAGGTGTGATCACTCCTTTTTAGATGCAGACTAACAAGCAGATCTGATGTGATGCAAGTGTTAGTTTTGGGGATGAAAATTTACAGGGTGATTCCATAATTTATTCCTCAGAATTGAGGGAGTCCATATTTTTTTCCCTCTGCTTGGTCTAAAAAAGTAACCGTTACTGACTGCCACAATTTTTTTTCCTGATTTCTTATAGTGTTTCTTAAAGCCAGAAAGCTACCATTTGAAATGACTTTAGTTTTGTGTCAAATCTGTGTTCTGCTTTTTTTCTACAAAATTAAACAACTGAATGAACATCCTCTGAGGCCGGTGATTCCATAATTTTTGCCAGGGGTTGTATATACCGTCTATGGTTCCACTTCAGAGGTTGAGGGTTTGGACAGTTAGTTTATGCAACCACTAGACTTTATAATGAATGGATGCTCAACTGCATCATCTCTGTCTTGAATGTTTGACAATTTGTTGCTGAGATTTTTTTTATTATTTGTAGTTTGGCCAAAGTAGGTGGTCACCCCTCTGAGTCCGGTCTGATTGAGGTTTCTTCCTGCTGACGATGTACTTCCTCAGGGGATTAATAAGATCATCCCTTTGGGGTAACTTATGTTGTGATTTAATACTACATAAATAAACTGAATTGAATGGTGCAAGTCCACTGGTTCCGTATCACAAATAACTCTAGTCATGTAGACTTTTGTGCAGAATCACCACATGGTCTCTGCTTATGAAACCTGCATAGAAAGATTTGGTTTGAGCAGAACTGGCCTGTGGCACACATCAATGTTTCTTCTCCAAACTCAGATTTACTCACTGATGGAGGAGGCAGAGTGATGAATTCTTTATTTTCTACTTTGCTGAATGCATTTGTCATAAATCAATAAAAGCTTGTGATTCTTGTTAGATGTTTGGAATTCTTGTCTCACAAGCTGTGCTGCTTTGAAAACATCTTCTCTCGCCCCAACTCACTACTACAGAATATTTCGGGTAAAAAAAAAAAACATCTGTTTGGTTTGCTGTGGTTAACAATACATACATATTTTAAGAACAAACTGTTGGAGGAAAATTGTTCAGTTGGCTCTTATTTTGACAACTCATTATCAACCGTTAGGAACAGTGAGAAAATTAATTACTTTCAAGAAGTCAGATTTTGGTCATTCAAGGCTGAGAACAGTTAAATAACAATGAAAGAGTAACTACTGTTAAGGCGCAAGAGAAACACCTCATTGTCATTTCTTTACACAGGTTTACAAAAGGCGCCTCAAGCCCGAACATTCCAACAAAACCTTTGTGCCGCCGCGTTTAGCTGCATTTGTTTGTTTTTTACGGCAAATGAATTCAAAGCCAGTTTTCTCTCTTGTGTGTGTGTGTGTGTGTGTGTGTGCGTATCTGAGGATGATGGCTGTCATTCCAATACAGAAAGGTTTTTAGGAAGAACTGAAGTATTTGTTTTTGTAAATTTGGTGCCTCATGTTGTTTTTTGCGGAGGAAGACATGTTTTGTTCAGATAACCTTTAAGAGGGCTTCTTAAAGAAATATGAACAATTCTGTGTGAGCCAGAATTCTTGCTGGTCGGTCGGTGTTCAAATACTTATTTGCAGCAGTAACATACAATAAATTATTAAAAATCATACAATGTGATTTCCAGATTTGTTTTTTAGATTATGTCTCTCACAGCGGACATGAACCTAAGATGAAAATTTCAGACCCCTCCATGATTTCTAAGTGAGAGAACTTGCAAAACCGCAGGATGTTCAAATACTTATTTTCCTCACTGTATATCGCCTTGAGGTGATGCTTTGTGATTTGGCAGTTTAAATAAGTTTAACCGTTTAAGTTTATCCGACTTACTGTAAATTAGCCGCTTAGACCTTGCTCAATGTTTAAGGAAAATTCAGGAAGGAAAAAGCAGTTTTAACTCCGAAAAAAGGCCCTAGTTGTCCTACAGTCTGGAATCAGACCAAATATCTGTCCAAAAGTGGCTACCCTTAACCCACAAATTCCCAGCTAGCCATATGAAAGGCTGAATGTCAAATATCAGATGTGTTAGAACTGAAAATACTTTCTAATACATTACACTAATACATTCAACAATGATATGGCCAGGTTGTAACTTCTTTCCTGTGTATTGTCTTCAAATGTATTGCATTTCATTTGGGCTCTCCACCTGAAATGGGCTGAAAACGACAAAACAAAGCTAATTTCATTTGTCTGATTAAGATATCCCATAATCCTTTGTACTCCAGAGAGGCACTGCAAACAGAACAACATGGAAAACCACATGACAACAATTGCACATAAACAATATACAGTGGTCCCTCGCTATAACGCGGTTCACCTTTCGCAGCCTCACAGTTTCGCTGATTTTTTTTTTGTGCAATTTTGCATGCTTTATTTTAACAGTGCATTGTGTTCTGCGTCCTTATCAGGCGGGCCGGTCGCGGCACCGGTCGGCATCACTGCGATTGCTCTCACTGCCTCCGATGCGCTTACTGAGTCTGCAGGCTTGGTAAACAGCGGGCCACTCACACCGCCCTCATGTCTGCTGTGCGGAGCTGCGCCAAATCTGGCAGCAGCTCCAGAGACTACGCTCGCTGTTTTGATGCAGCTGTTGACCACAGCCGCAGAGCGCTGTGGCCACCGAGAGAGGACTTGGATTCTTTGCGGGTCCTACAGCCATACCTCCGGAGACAGTGAGCGAAGGGAGTTCTGTGTGTGTCTGTTTATAATCTTCTCGCCCAGAAGAAAAAAGAGTGTTTACACAGGAGAGAAAAGTGAGAAAATGTTAATGCCTGTTTGAGAAAAGTGTATAAAGTGTGTAGTGAGGGGTTTTACAGCCTTAAAACATCTATAATAATTGCAAAAATAGCGCTGACTACTTTGCGGATTTCGCTTTTCGTGGGTTATTTTTAGAACGTAACTCCAGCGATAAACGAGGGACCACTGTACTACCAATGTAAAAAAATTTTATGTCTTTTGTAACATTTATAAGCAACTGCATGCATGAGACCCCTGAACACTTGCTAAAACAAATATTCCAAATATTCCTTGTCTGCTAACTTCAACTTGAGTGGAACTTCATAAACGCAAACCGAATTTCAGACATTTTATATATTCCTCCGGAACAAACAGCAGAAACAGTGTTGTAAAGGCCAATAAGCAGGGCGTTAAGAGAGCAAACTTTACTTTCCATCACAATGACATGAAAAGGAAGTGAACACAGGTCATGGCAATTCCCAATGTAAATAACGGTGAAATCACTTGAGATTCTCTTGTGTTTTTGTTGTTGACATCTGCTGTTGAGATTTGTACAAGATTTGAAACCTCAACTGTTGTGTGGGCCGCTGAAGAGGAGGTACTGCTGGCCCACCACCACCAGAGGGCGCCCTGCCTGGTGCGGGCTCCAGGCACCAGAGGGCGATACCGCATCATGGGAGTAATCTGGGTGACAGCTGTCACCCATCACCAAACACAGCTGTTTCTACTCAGCACCGAGGTATATCAGGAGGACGGCGTCTCCACCTCAGTGCCGAGATATCGCCTAAGACCAAGGTAACGTTCTCTGCAGCATATTCTGTGACTGACAAACTTGTTAAACCTTTCAGGACTGGTGACTACTGAGACCCTCCTTCTTTGGATAAGTACTCACCTTCCTGCTGAACTTTGCCAAGAGGTGGAGGCGGCTTCTCCCCTCTCTGTACTGGGTGCGTTCATCCACTCCTGTGTGTTCTTGCTCTCTCCTGCCAGCAGTACCGGATCCGACGAGCAGAGGCAGTGGCCACCTGGGAATTCGGGACTTGGCGGTTCCAGTATTTCCAGGGTTCGGTGGCAGTGGAGATCTGGGTGGTTCCGGTTCGACTGAGACGGACGTCTCCTATCTTCGAGCCTGCCCACACGACACCAGCGGATTCGACCCTAAACATTGTGTTTGTTATACTACTCGTGCTTGTTTCAGTAGTAAATCTTGTTTTTTACTTCCTCCATTGTCCATTCATTGCGCCCCCTGTTGTGGGTCCGTGTTCCTACACTTTCACAACATCAACAGGGTGAATGCCAAAGTAAAGATGCCGGCTGACGTTACGTGCAGTATTTTTTTCACCAAAACATCAAATCTAGGTTTGCATCTCAGATGTACCTTCTGACAAGTTGTAGCTGAACTCTCAGGTCTTTTTTTTTTTTTTTTAAGAAAATCCTCCTCTATACCGCTTCATCGTGAAGCTGTATAATATTATCTGGGGATACAAAATGCAAAAAATGCACCATGTGCAATTTCTCCAGTCAAAGAGAACCTGATAACTTCTTCTGGGTTGTCTGGTGTCTTGGTGGCTTCCTTCCTCTTCTTCTTGTACAGTCACTCAGTTTCTGAGAAATGTCTGCTCCACACAGATTAGCATAGAGTGCCATACTGTTTGTGTTTCTTCATAACTGATGTAAATAAAGTCCAAGACATACTGTGCTGGAAATTACTAATCTGTCACTAATCTCAGGATCTGTTCCCTAAATGTTTCAAATCTGCAGTGATTAAACTGTTACTTAGGAAATCTAATCTCAACCCTAGTACAGTGAAAAAACTATAGGCTGATATCAAACCTATAATTTTGTTTTAAAATTGTGTAAAAAGTGGGTTTCACAGAAACTCTTGGACCACCTTATTGAGAATATGTCCTTTAGCCATTGCAATCTGCATTTAGAACATATCATTCCACAGAGACAGCTCTCACTAAAGTGGTAAATGTTATTGTTACATCTTAGCACTGTGTTTGATATGGTAGATCATCGTATTCTACTTGATAGATGGAGAATCATTGTGGGATTACTGGGAATGTCCTTGCATGGTTGATGTCTTACCTAACCAGTCACTCTCATTGTGTTCTATGCAACAACACTATCTCTATTCTTGATGGCATGAAATACGGGGTTACACAGGGGTCCGTCTAAGGCCCCTTGCTTTTCTCCTTTATACAGCATCCCTCGGAGCACATAGTGCAGCGCAATGGGATTACTTTTCATTGCTACGCTGATGACACACAGCTGTACATACCGGTAACTGTTGATAATCTGATACACATTAAGTCTTGTCGAGGATTGCCTTGTGTCAGTAAAAAGCTGGATGTCCAGAAATTTTCTTACTTTTAAACTTGGACAAGACCCAAATGATGGTTCTTTGTCCAGTGTGACGTCGACGTCAGTTTGACCAGCTAATGCTTAAACCTAGCTAGTGTGTCATACATAACACTGACAAAGTGAGGAATCTTGGGGTAATTTTGATCCCACACTGTCCTTTGACCTACACCTTAGAGATATCATGAGGAGTGCTTTTTTCCACCTGCAAAACAAAGTGAAGATTAATCCCATACAATCTATGGCTGATGCAGAGACCCTGATCCATGCAGTTGTCTCTTATAGATTGAACTCCTACAATGTTCAACTCTCTAGTTTACTGCACTCCAGCATTACGGGTCTCCAATTGGTTCAAAATGCTTCTGCCAGAGTTTTGACAAGAAGCGAGCGTTCAACACATTACACTGATTTTGGCATCTCTGCACTGGCTTCCTATTTCTGTGAGGTCAGATTCTGTGGAGACATTCAAGTCCAGAATTAAGATGCATCAATTCATCCTCTCGTATGCTTCCTATTCCTTTAACTTCACTTACTAGCAACAGAACAGGTCTTGGCATCACTTCATCTAATTTCTGGGTCTATCAGTAAAGCGGAGGGCTAGCTGCCAGCGATCACCTTAGTATTCTCTCTGCTTCCTTGTCGATTTACTGTTGGGTAAACTTATACATTAGGTGTCGTTATTTACGGTCAACTGATTCTGTTCTTTTCTCTGTCCGAGGCGCAGATCACATTGTGCAAGGCTGACAGCTGCAGACTGCTTTTGGAAAGTAATCCTGCATGATGAGGTGATGGACGGATGCTGGCTCCACATCCTAAGGTGCTGGTCCAACCCCTGACAATGACTGTGTGCTCATGTCAATAATACACTTTGTATTGATGCTATTCTGGTGTTTTCTGCTTCCTGTTTCTTCAGCTTGGTAAAAACTTTGTAAAATTCTTGTAACTGTTAGAGTGACATAAGCAGTGGGTCTGCACCTCTCTGACTCTGGTCTGCTTGAGGTTTGTTCCTCAACATCATCAGAGGGAGTTTTTTCTTATCACTGTCACCTTTGTGCTTGCTCTACGGGTTGGTAAGGTTAGACCCGACTTGTGTAAAGTGACTTGAGGCAACTTTGTTGTGATTTGGCGCTGTGTAAATTAAGTAAGTCTAAATGAATTGATAGGTAAGTGACTTGCAAATGTTCACATAGGCAACTCATTGAAAACTGGCTGTATATTTATTTTGTACAAATAATTATGGACTCTGAAAAGAGATGATGTGTAAAAATGGGTTTTAATTCCTGAATGGTTATAGATGAAGTCTAAACTACAAGAACAACTTGCTCCATTGTATAAAAAAAAAAGTGTCACTGTTAAAATACTTTTGGACCTGAATGTGTTGTGTAGAGAGTCCTAAAGGATCATTCATTCTTTATTCATCCAGAGCAGATGTCAAACTCATGAGACCTCATTTCTCATTTTCACACATAAATTCACTGGGGAGGCACCCGGTGTTACTACAACCTGCCACCACTGCCGGCCACGGAGCAGCTGACTGGACTCATAACGGTCAAACCTTCCCACATAACCCATAAAGCTGCTGATACTGAGAAGATGGAGAGTATTTATCACAAGTTCATTGGCTGGATAATGTGATCACCTGCATGAATGAAGAGAAAGATTGAAATTTTATTCATATAAAACATCTCACAGTCTCTGAGCCATCCCCGCGGGACTATTATAGATCCTCTTTTTCCAACATCGCATCCCCATTCTCCTGGGACAAACACGCTTGCATCCAAACTGATCTGGAATATCACAATATATCTGTTAGTGCGGCATCAAAGGAACCACATCCAGCTGCAATATTCCATTTGATCAATTCATACAGGCGGGTAGACATCAGGGTCCAGCTGTTGTGAAAGTGTAGGTACAACGGACCCACAACAGGGGGCGCAATGAACGGACAATGGAGGAAAAGTAAGAAGCAAGTTTTACTGTTGTGAAAATAGCACAACTGATACAACAATTAGCAATTTGGAGGTGTAAGCCGAAATCTGCTGGTGTCTTGTGGGCAGGCCCGAAGGTAGGAGACGTCCGTCCTAGTTGAACCGGAACCACCCAGATCTCCTCTGCACCGAAACCCAGAAGTACTGGAACCGCCAAGTCCCCGAATTCCCAGGTGGCCACTGCCTCCGCTCGTCGGATCCGGTACTGCTGGCGGGAAAGAACACAAACAACAGGTTGGGATGCGACCGCACCCGGTAGATGAGAGGGGCAAAGCCGCCTCCACCTCTTGTCACACTGAAGCAGGAAAGGTGAGTACTTATCTTGAAACACTTTGGCCTTCCGCTGTCCTGAAAAGTTTATACAGTATCGTCACACAGATATATGTGCAGAGGTGATTACCTTAAACTCAAGGTGATATCTCGGCACTGAGGTGGAGACGCTGTCCTGCTGATATACCTCCGTACTGAGTGAAGTCAGCTGTGTCCAGTAATGGGTGACAGCTGTCACCCTGGCTGCTCTCATCAGGCGGCGGCGCCCTCTGGTGCCTGGAGCCCGCACTCCAGGCAGGGCGCCCTCTGGTGGTGATTGGCCAGCAGTACCTCCTCTTCAGCGGCCCACACACAACAGGACCCCCCCCTCAACGGGCGCCTCCTTGGCACACGACCGGGCTTCTCCGGATGCGGCGGTAAAAAGTCGGCCAGGAGGTGCCGGGGTCCAGGATGAAGCTCCTCTTCACCCAGGAGCGTCCTCGGGGCCGGTACCCCTCCCATCCACCAGTACTGAAGACCCCGGCCCATTCGACGGACATCGAGGAGCCGACTCACGTCCAAGCCGGTTCCCACGTCGATGAGTCCGGGCAGGAGGTGGTGCCGGACCCGTGGTGCAGAGGGGTGAGGTGTGATGGGGTTTTATCCGGGAGACATGGAACACGGGGGTGAAGTCCGCAGCGGGCCGCAGCTGAAGCCTCACTGCGGCGGGATTGATGATTTTGGCGGATTTTTGAAGGGACCGATGTATCGTTCTTGGAGCTTGGGGAGTCCACTTGAAGGGGAATGTCCCTTGGTGGACAACCACACTTCCTGCCCAGGACGATACGTGGGAGCCGGGGCCCGCCGCCGGTCGCATGTGTTTTCGCCCTCGTCCGGGGCCTTCAACAAGGCAAGCGGGCGGCACGCCACACCCGACGGCACCTCCGTAGGTGGGCCTGGACCGAGGGCACACCGACCTCTCCCTCGACCACCAAAACAAGGGGGGCTGATACCCCAAGCACACCTCAACGGGGAGAGGCCGGTGGCAGATGACACTTTGGCTGTTGTGAGCGTACTCGATCCAGGCCAGGTGGGTACTCCAGGCCGTCGGGTGCGCGGCTGTCACACAGCGTAGTGTCTGCTCCAATTCCTGATTCGCCCGCTCTGCTTGCCCCGTTGGTCTGGGGGGTGATACCCAGACGAGAGGCTGGACCGTGGCCCCCAGTTCCCGGCAAAAACTCCTCCAGACGTGTGAGGTGAACTGGGGACCGGCGATCGGAGACGAATGTCTGATGGGAATGCCATGCAGACGGACGACGTGGTGGACCAGGAGGTCCGCTGTCTCCTGGGCCGTTGGAAGCTTCAGGAGGGCCACGAAGTGGGCCGCCTTGGAGAAACGGTCCACTATCGTGAAGACGACGGTGTTTCCCTGGGACGGCGGGAGACCCGTGACGAAGTCCAGGCCGATATGGGACCAGGGGCGATGAGGCACGGGCAGTGGCTGTAGCTGCCCTGAGGTCTTCTTGTGGTCAGCCTTGCCCCTGGCGCAGGTGGTACAGGCCTGGATGTAGTCCCGGACGTCGGCCTCCAGGGATGCCCACCAGAAGCGTTGCCGGACGACTGTCACGGTCCTTCGCACCCCTGGGTGACAGGAGAGCTTAGAACCGTGACAGAAGTCCAGGACTGCAGCCCTAGCCTCTGGTGGGACGTATAGTTTGTCCTTTGGTCCGTTTCCGGGGTCTGGGACACGGGTCAGGGCCTCCCGGACGGTCTTCTCCACGTCCCAGGTGAGGGCGGCCACGATAGCGGACTCCGGGATGATGGGATCCGGGGGATCCGACGGTTCCGTTTTGACTTCATCCTCGTGCACCCGGGACAATGCGTCCGATCTTTGATTCTTGGTCCCGGGGCGGTAGGTAATCCGGAAGTCAAAACGGCCAAAGAACAGTGACCAGCGGGCTTGCCTGGGGTTCAGACGCTTAGCGGTCCTGATGTACTCCAGGTTCCGATGGTCAGTGAAAACCGTGAATGGCACGGCTGTTCCCTCCAACAGATGTCTCCACTCTTCGAGGGCCTCTTTCACAGCAAGGAGTTCCCGATTGCCGACGTCATAATTCCGTTCAGCGGGGGTCAACCTGCGAGAGAAATAGGCACACGGGTGAAGGACCTTATCGGTCTTCCCGCTCTGGGAGAGCACCGCTCCTATCCCTGAGTCCGAGGCATCCACTTCAACCACTAACTGGCGGCTAGGATCGGGCTGCACCAGAACTGGTGCAGACGAGAAGCGCCGTTTCAACTCCTTGAACGCGGCCTCGCACCGGTCCGACCAGGTGAAGGGAACTTTTGGAGAGGTCAGGGCTGTCAGGGGGCTAACTACCTGACTGTAGCCCTTAATGAACCTCCTATAGAAATTAGCAAAGCCGAGGAACTGTTGCAGCTTCCTACGGCTTGTGGGTTGGGGCCAATCTCTCACCGCCGCAACCTTGGCCGGATCCGGGGCGACGGAGTTAGAGGAGATGATAAACCCCAGGAAGGACAAAGAAGTGCGGTGGAACTCACACTTCTCGCCCTTCACAAACAGACGGTTCTCCAACAACCGCTGCAGGACCTGACGGACATGCCGGACATGAGTCTCAGGATCCGGGGAAAAGATGAGTATATCGTCTAGATATACGAAGACGAACCGGTGCAGGAAGTCCCGCAAGACATCGTTTACCAACGCTTGGAAGGTCGCGGGAGCATTAGTGAGACCGAACGGCATGACCAGGTACTCCAAAATGACCTAAGGGGGTGTTAAATGCCGTCTTCCATTCGTCTCCCTTCCGAATCCGAACCAAATGATACGCATTCCTAAGATCCAGCTTGGTGAAAATCTTGGCTCCATGCAAGGGGGTGAACACTGAATCCAACAAGGGCAACGGGTATCGGTTGCGGACCGTGATCTCGTTCAACCCCCTGTAATCAATGCATGGACGAAGTCCGCCATCTTTTTTACCCACAAAAAAGAAACCTGCGCCCATCGGTGAGGTGGAATTCCGGATCAACCCAGCGGCTAATGAGTCCCGGATGTAGGTCTCCATTGATTCGCGTTCCGGCCGTGAGAGGTTGTACAGCCTACTGGACGGGAACTCACTGCCTGGAACCAAATCAATGGCACAATCGTACGGGCGGTGGGGAGGAAGCGTGAGAGCCAGATCCTTGCTGAACACGTCAGCGAGGTCATGGTACTCCGCTGGCACCGCCTTCAGATTGGGCGGGACTCGGACCTCCTCCTTAGCTTGGGAGCCGGGAGGAACCGAGGAACCGAGACACTCCCGATGGCAGGTTTCGCTCCACTGCACCACTACCCCGGACGGCCAATCAATCCGGGGATTGTGCTTAAGCATCCATGGAAACCCTAAAACCACACGGGAGGTGGCCTGAGTCACGAAGAACTCGATCACCTCCCGGTGGTTACCTGACACCACCAGAGTTACTGGAGGTGTCTTATGCGTGATTGGTGGGAGTAGGGAGCCATCTAGTGCTCGAACCTGCACAGGCGAGGTAAGAGCCACCAGAGGGAGCCCTATCTCCCTGGCCCATCTGCTGTCAAGCAGATTCCCCTCAGAGCCCGTGTCCACCAGTGCTGGGGCCTTCAGGGTTGAATCCTCATACAGGATTGTGACTGGGAGTCGTGTAGCAATGTGGGTGTGTCCCACGTGAATGTTTTGGCCCACCCCTGGCCCAGTCTCTAAGGGCGGGCGTTGGAGTTTAACCGCTCGGGGCAGTCGTTTGCCATATGCTCACTCGAGCCACAAACATAACAAGCTCCGTGGGCCCGCCTCCTTTGTGCTCCAGGTGCCCTAAATGTTGCCCTGCTCGTGTCCATAGCTTCGTCAGCAGGGGGAGCCGTAAGCGCACGGAGCGCAGGAACAGAGGAGCGTGGGGAGGGCGGAGCTCGATCGGACCCGGAAGGGAGAGGAACGACGCGTGCCTGGCCACGCCCTTCGCCTCGTTCCCGACGGCGTTCTTCTAACCGGTTGTCGAGTCGTATGACTAGATCAATGAGCCCATCTAAATCTCGCGGTTCGTCCTTAGCCACCAGGTGCTCTTTTAGGACCAGAGACAGTCCGTTTACAAAGGCAGCGCGGAGGGCAGTGCTATTCCAGCCGGATCTCGCCGCCGCGATGCGAAAGGCGACTGCATAGGCAGCTGCGCTCCGACGTCCCTGTCGCATGGACAGTAGTGCGGTTGAAGCGGACTCTCCTCTGTTGGGATGATCGAACACCGTTCTGAGCTCCCGTACAAACCCATCGTAAGTATGAAGGAGCCGAGAGTTCTGCTCCCAGAGCGCTGTAGCCCAAGCGCGTGCCTCCCCGCGAAGCAGGTTTATCACATAAGCTACTTTGCTAGCATCCGTCGCGTACATCACGGGACGCTGAGCGAAGACGAGCGAACACTGCATAAGAAAGTCCGCGCACGTCTCCACACAGCCTCCGTACGGTTCTGGAGGGCTTATGTATGCTTCTGGGGACGGAGGGAGGGACCGTTGAACGACCAGTGGAACGTTACTTTCGCGCGCAGGGTCCTCGGGAGGGAGAGCCGCAGTGGCGCCCGAAGGGCGTGCCTCCACTTGTGCGGCGAGAGCCTCCACCCTGCGGTTTAGGAGAACGTGTTGCTCGGTCATTAAATCGATCCGAGAGGTGAAAGCGGTGAGGATCCGCTGCAACTCACCGATTACCCCTCCCGAAGCCTCCGCCACGTCTTCCAGTGGCCGTTCAACAGCCGGTTGACGCCCCTCGGGATCCATGACGCTGGCCGAGATATCCTGTTGTGAAAGTGTAGGTACACGGACCCACAACAGGGGGCGCAATGAACGGACAATGGAGAAAAGTAAGAACAAGTTTTACTGTTGTGAAAATAGCACAACTGATACAACAATTAGCAATTTGGAGGTGTAAGCCGAAATCTGCTGGTGTCTTGTGGGCAGGCCCGAAGGTAGGAGACGTCCGTCCTAGTTGAACCGGAACCACCCAGATCTCCTCTGCCACCGAAACCCAGAAGTACTGGAACCGCCAAGTCCCGAATTCCCAGGTGGCCACTGCCTCCGCTCGTCGGATCCGGTACTGCTGGCGGGAAAGAACACAAACACACAGGTTGGGATGCGACCGCACCCGGTAGATGAGAGGGGCAAAGCCGCCTCCACCTCTTGTCACACTGAAGCAGGAAAGGTGAGTACTTATCTGAACACTTGGCCTTCCGCTGTCCTGAAAAGTTTATACAGTATCGTCACACAGATATATGTTGCAGAGGTGATTACCTTAAACTCAAGGTGATATCTCGGCACTGAGGTGGAGACGCTGTCCTGCTGATATACCTCCGTACTGAGTGAAG
This sequence comes from Thalassophryne amazonica, assembly GCF_902500255.1. Classification (NCBI taxonomy): domain Eukaryota; kingdom Metazoa; phylum Chordata; class Actinopteri; order Batrachoidiformes; family Batrachoididae; genus Thalassophryne; species Thalassophryne amazonica. The sequence continues at coordinate 18,058,991 of NC_047122.1, forward strand.
TCAGCTGTGTCCAGTAATGGGTGACAGCTGTCACCCTGGCTGCTCTCATCAGGCGGCGGCGCCCTCTGGTGCCTGGAGCCCGCACTCCAGGCAGGGCGCCCTCTGGTGGTGATGGGCCAGCAGTACCTCCTCTTCAGCGGCCCACACACAACACTAGCGACAGGATGTCTCTGATATCACTTAGTTAGGGACACTAAGATGAGGAACACCACCAACAGGAAAAGGGCAAGGACACGCCCATGCTTCACCTGGCTGCAGGGGACAGATGGTTCATTTTGGGAGGTGGGGATGGACCAGTCAGCCACCTGCCTGGTTGCCATTGAGGACCGAGGGCAGTTCCAACATGTGTGGGATGGGACGGCATGTGGCATCAATGAAGTCTCCCAACGTGGGAAACATGAGCAAAGGATTGTCTTCTCTTTTGGAATTTGGGTATTTTTCCATTTTAATTTGCCGCCTTCTCTGCTGCTTGCTGGGTTTTTGTGTCTTTGTGCTCTGTTTGTCTGATATATTTCCTCAGACCACCTGTTTGCTGTATGTTCCTCTGCCCTTTAACTCCCCAGACAAGCACCTGCACAAATACGTCAAGCCTCGAAGTGTTCAGAAAGGCTTAAAGTAAGCTGAGTTTCTTGCTAAAAATATGAGTGGTTGTTTGGTTGTTCCATCTTGGTTGTAATTGCAGACAGCTGGTGTTACTCATCCGCCCACATGTCCTCACTTTTGCATGCTGCTTACAAAGGCGTCACATGTCTGCTGTCTTTCTTCCACATGGCAGAAGCTTCTTGCTCTGCTGTGAACACCAGCAGCCTGTTTGACTGTCAAATAGAAGAGCTGCACTTATTCTATATGAGAAGAATTATTAGTGAGAAAACCTTCATACATCTGAAAATTTTGATTCTTACATCTACTAGGATGATATTTCAGGATTTGTGTGGTCGACTTCCACCCGATATCCACTCCTGCAGTTAATCAAAACCAAACAGCATTTATTCCATTTATCCTCTGTGCTGTTCACTGAAATCGACACGCTGCTTTTCTGTGTGTGTGTGCGTGTGTGTTTTGCTCAGCAGGGGTAACAATTTGAAGAAAACATTTTTTTTTTTTGTTTTTCTAACCCATACTGTGACTACAATCAGATATAACTTTCTGAAAAATAGCCAACAAAATTCAATTTACATCAGTCATCTCTCTCTCACACACACACGGCGACATGCATGTGATTTTCTTTCACCAAAACATCATTTCTAGGCTTGATTCTCAAATGTACCTTCTTGCAATCTATAGCTGAACTTTCAAGTCTTCTTTTTTAGAAACCCCTTCATCATGAAGCTGTATAACTGGGGATACAAAATGCAAAACATGCACTGTGCACAATTTCTCCAATCACAGCCACAGAAGCCTATAACTTCTTCTGGGTTGTCTGGGTGTCTTGGTGGCTTTCCTCAATCTTCTCCTTATTGCACAGTCACTCAGTTTTTGAGAACTGTCTACTCCACACAGATTTACCATAGAGTCACCATACTGTTTGTATTTCTTCATAACTGATGTAAATAAAGTTCAAGACATATTCAGTGACTTGGAAATGTTCATGTATCAGTGTCTGTGGAGATGTGGGTGCTCAAGTCCATGAGGAGTTCTTTTGTCTTATGAACGTTCAGGGTCAGGTTGTTCTCTGAGCACTAGAGCGACAGTTCCTCCACCTTGGCCCTGTACGCTGTTTCGGCCCCATCGCAGGTGAGTCCAACCACTATGGTATCATCTGCATATTTTAGAATGCGGTTGGTTGGGTGGGTTGGAGAGCAGTCAAAGGTGTACAGGGCATACACTAGAGGGCTCAGAATGCAGCCTTGAGGGGAACCAGTGCTGAATGTGAGTGTGGAGGAGTGGTGGGTTCTGAGTCTCACAGACTGTGGGCGACTCGTCAGGAAGTTTTTAATCCAGTTATACATGGGGTGGGGGAGCTGTAATTTCAGCAGTTTGGTGATGAAAATGTTCAGTATGATAGTGTTAAATGCTAAGCTGTAGTCCACGAAGAGCATCCTCACATAGCATTTCTCTTTCTCCAGGTGGCTCAGTGTTGTGTGGAGAGTGAGGGTGATGGTGTCTTCCGTAGATTGGTTTGCTCTGTTGGCAAACTGGTGTGGGTCGAGGGAGGGACGGAGGTAGTCCCTGATGTCCTGGGAGACTGATTGCTCCAGACACTTCATGATTACAGCTGTCAGGGCAATGGGTCTGTAATCATTCAGGCTGTCTATGGCAGGTTTTGGGGGGATGGGGAAGATGCTGGAGGCCTTGCGGGGACTGTGGCATGTGTCAGGGAGAGGTTGAAGAGTTTGGTGAGGATCCCTGTCAGTTGGTCTGCACATGCTTTAATCATCACCCCCGGGATACCATCAGGGCCAGTAGCTTTCCTGGGGTTCACTGCTCTTAGGTTTTTCCTCACCTCATGTTCCTGGAGAGAGAGATGAGGTGCTGGAACCAGCGGGAAGCAGTGACTGCAAGTGTGTGGTGGCAGTCTCAAGCCGAGCAAAGAAGCTCTTTAGCTCTTCTGCCAGCATGCCGCTAGTGCCGAAGGATGTTGGAGGGGGGTGGCCTTTAGAGTTGGTTAAGGAACTGAATGCCCCTCCACATCTGACGCGAGTTATTGTCCGTCAGGTATCCCTCTACTTTCCTTGCTCTGGTGGTGCTGTAGAGAGCTCTGTCTCCTGTCCTGAAGGCAGAGTTATGAGCTCTGATCAGGGTCTAAACTTCCTTTGTTAGCAGTCACAACAGTACCTCCCGTGGCAGGTAAAAGGGTCGACACTGGACAGACATGGCCTCTAGGTCCAGTGACGAGTGGCTGTCTATTATTCTACTGTCCGAGCACCAGTCCTCATGCACGTCAACACAGAGTGCCCCTCCTATGCTCTTACTGGAAGCTTCAGTCCGGTTGTAGCAGTGAATGGTGCGGCCTGCTAGCTCCACTTTGGCATCCATCTTGTTTGCAAGGGATCTGCCATTTGTGAGAAAGATAGATGCTAGTGGAGGTCTGTGTGGTTGGTTCTTTAGCTGAGCTAGCATCCATGCTTCTGCTTTCTCTCCCTGCACCACCTCCAATGCCTGCTAGGCCCGGTAAACCGTGGGGTGCCTGGCGGTCTCGCTATCTCTGGTGGAATGTTTCGGGTCCATGAAAAAGCGGCTGTAGGTGGGGTTGCTGTGGCATGTTTGTGCCAGGAGAACAAATAAACTTATAAAACACAAAACAGTGCAAAATTGCAGGGGGGCTCGAGCTGCTGCATCCATACGCGCCGCCATCTTGCCTTCTATCTGCTTTGAGTTTGAGTTTAAGGAAGATTAAGGAAATGTGTGCGTTTGTTTCATATTTTTAACATATATCACAGAAAAAAGAAAACAAAATATCACAATGTCAGGTATTTCCAATATCATGCAGCACTACGTCACCGCGTTGCAGATTGCTAACATTAGCAAATGTCAGAGGGTATAAAAGTCACGTAAACTGCATGGAATGACATGAAACTAATCATTACAAGCTTAAAGGGTAAACTGAAGGAAATTAGATTTACAGATTATGTTCTGTATAAAGTAAAAACCTGCGCTACTTTTTGGTTATCTGAAGTCACCATTTACTTTGTCGTTTGATATTAACTGGACTTATCGGTTTCTTTCTTGCTCACAAGCTTGGTAGCTTGTTAAAGCTTTGTTAATAAAACCTAACTACAACTTAATTAAAGCTGTAGGAGTTAAATGTTTTATTAACATCACTTGTTCGTTGCTGTTTTTTTTTTTATTTTATTTTCTGTACAATTTGGACACTTTTGCACTTATTTTTTTTTTTTCATTGCCAGATGAAAGGCAGAATTCAAGGCTGCTTTTATGAGCAAACGCTTACAGGTAACACATAAGTTAATTTGTGAGTGCAGGTGTGAGGATTTTTTTTTATCTGCTGCCTGAAATCACTTCGGGAAATTACTACGGAGACACAATTTTAAAAACACAACAGTTAGAATAAATTAATTACACTCCTTCAGTACGCTTCATGGCGGTTTATAATTCTTTTCATGTGTTCCCCCATCAGGACCAGTTTAGAGTTTGTCTTTGTGACACTCCACAAAGAAAAACAAAATCCAGTCTGGAAGCGAGTTTCGCCAAGAATGTGGCGCAGCAGAGAGGGTGAACTTGGCTTTCTCACACAGGAGACATATTCTGGCTGGCGTGCATTTAGATGAGGGCTAAGCTTCCTAAAGTGCTGTTGTTGGCACAAAGCACAATGGTAACCTGGGAAATACCTACTGGTCGACTTTTGTCAGCAGCTCAGGGATGGATGCAGCTCCATGTAAATCCACTAACTGCCTCACAGACAGTGGAAGGCCACAATCTTTAACCTTATCCAATCATATTGTATCCACAGCCACTGGCATTAGATGTTATTGGATCTCGAACCACCAGCACCCCAATCATATCACAACTTATTGAACTATGAATGCATAATGCTGACAGCCAATTGTATTATGTCTTATTGGATACAGCAGCAGCACCGGCCAATCCGATTATCACTTATTGGGGTGTGAATGAAGAATCACTCACTTGACAGTGAATGATAGTGTATAAAAATCAGAAAAAAATAAAAGACAGCCAATTACGTTGCATCTTATTGGATAGAATGAAGGCAGCAGGACGGGAATACGACTGCAGGTTGAGGCACGGTCTGCTTCATTGGCTTGTTGTAAAAGTTTTACAGCCTCAGAGAGGAAAAAAAGAAATGCCATAAATTTTAAGGAGAAAGTAAAGTTCAGAGTTTCGAGAAGGGGACTTGGCTACAAGAAATGAATGTCAGCAATGACGATAAGACCATAGGGCCCATATTATTAATATCCTCAAACTAAACTCTTAAGTTTTGCATATTAAATAAGGCCAAATGTTCTACTGCTCAGTTTAGGAGCCTCGGCCTGCTGACTGGATTGGTTTAATGTGTCAAATATCAGTTTGGTCTCTCTCTCTCTCTCTAGACTTTTGATTTCGATGTACCCGTGATTATGCGGACCTGGTCAGGGTGATTATGCGGACCTGGTCAGGGTGAACCCCACCCTGACCAGTTCCGCATAATCACGGGTACACCAAAATCAAAAGTCTATAACTGCTTTATTATATGGTAAACAAGAATTGGGAGTTTGTCAAACATACTAAAACTGAAAAATCAATCTCAAGTTTCAACTCTTTATTATTACTGTCATACTGCACCAACTGACATCCCATTGATCGACTGGAGATGCCTGTTGAGTCCGTGACGAAGAGTCATCAGGCTTGTTTTCTTATAAAGTTCGCCATTTGCCTGTCTAGCTTCCATGTAAAATCGACCAAGTACAACCCCTGGCAAAAATTATGGAATCACCAGCCTCAGAGGATGTTCATTCAGTTGTTTAATTTTGTAGAAAAAAAGCAGATCACAGACATGACACAAAACTAAAGTCATTTCAAATGGCAACTTTCTGGCTTTAAGAAACACTATCAGAAATCAAGAATGCAATGTAATGACAGCCATCTCCCCAGTGCCTTTACCTGACATGCAGCCCCATATCATCAATGACTGTGGAAATGTACATGTTCTCTTCAGGCAGTCATCTTTATAAATCTCACTGGAAAGGCACCAAACAAAAGTTCCAGCATCATCACCTTGCCCAATGCAGATTCGAGATTCATCACTGAATATGACTTTCATCCAGTCATCCACAGTCCACAATTGCTTTTCCTTAGCCCATTGTAACCTTGTTTTTTTCTGTTTAGGTGTTAATGATGCCTTTCGTTTAGCTTTTCTGTATGTAAATCCCATTTCCTTTAGGCGGTTTCTTACAGTTCGGTCACAGACGTTGACTCCAGTTTCCTCCCATTCGTTCCTCATTTGTTTTGTTGTACATTTTTCGATTTTTGAGACATATTGCTTTAAGTTTTCTGTCTTGACGCTTTGATGTCTTCCTTGGTCTACCAGTATGTTTGCCTTTAACAACCTTCCCATGTTGTTGTATTTGGTCCAGAGTTTAGACACAGCTGACTGTGAACAACCAACATCTTTTGCAACATTGCGTGATGATTTACTCTCTTTTAAGAGTTTGATAATCCTCTCCTTTGTTTCAATTGACATCTCTCGTGTTGGAGCCATGATTCATGTCAGTCCACTTGGTGCAACAGCTCTCCAAGGTGTGTTCACTCCGTTTTAGATGCAGACTAACGAGCAGATCTGATATGATGCAGGTGTTAGTTTTGGGGATGAAAATTTACAGGGTGATTCCATAATTTTTTCCTCAGAATTGAGTGATTCCATATTTTTTTCCTCTGCTTGGTCTAAAAAGTAACCATTACTGACTGCCACAATCTTTTTTTTCTTGATTTCTTATAGTGTTTCTTAAAGCCAGAAAGTTGCCATTTGAAATGACTTTAGTTTTGTGTCATGTCTGTGATCTGCTTTTTTTCTACAAAATTAAACAACTGAATGAACATCCTCCGAGGCCGGTGATTCCATAATTTTTGCCAGGGGTTGTACTCTGTCAAGCATCCGTCTGTCATAAGTTTCAAAGTTGGGCGCATGTCCCTTTTCAGTGACGTACTTGCAAAACAGGCTGGCTGCTGACTGTGTATTTCTGCGGGTGTTCTTCGCATCTTTTTCGTGTAAAAATCATTTTAAGTCAGCGTCACTAACAGATGCAAACCTGTCTTCTGCCATCTTGTCAAAAAACTGACAGCCAAAGTAGGTGTTGTATCGCGTTATCTGATTGGGCGTTATCAATAGAAGGCGTCGCTGGATTAGCTTGGGCTACGCTGCACGCGAGGTATACTCGTTTCGCATGCGCAGTCTACTTGGCTCCACCAGCGGTCAACTCAGCATGTGGTACAGCTCAGAAACTGGCGAATGGGCCAATCAGAAGTTGGCAAAATCCCATACCATAAAATAAATACCAAAAGTGAACAAGAACAAAAGTGGATGGATAACAAAAGTCATAAAGATAATACAGCAATAGTGGATTTTTTAAAAGTTGCACTGAAAGAATAAACCACCACTTAACTAGTTGGTTAAGTTGGTTTTCTCTTGCAATGATAATATTTATTACACATAGCTCCATTAGTTTCAGCCTAATATTAGTAATAAAGCTCATAGTAACAACGCCTAAAGCTCCAAAACTATGCACAAGTAGACCTGATGAATGTCTTAAAATTGTTCGCCCAACACAAAACTCAACACGTGGCTACACACAAGCCACTTATTATCATTATTATTATCATTATTATTATCTATGCCTTTATGCTGGAATAAGGGATAGAACCCTTCAAATTATTGTTCATTACTTTCCATTTCAATAATGCTCACAGGTGAAATGTTCGTTCACAGCCTCTGTTCTGGCAATTTACACAGTTTATAGCTGCACATGAAGGCATTTTTTGGCAAAATCACAGAGAATAAAATTGTGAGTGCCTAGTTAAAGATCGGTAGAAAAGACCGTTCAGGAGCAGTACAAGCAAGTGGTAATATGGTGGCCGATTTGCTTCAAAAATACTGGCCAATGAGCTATCCAGTGTTATATAGAGATCAGTGAAGGTATAAGTTACTCAAGTTAAAGTTGGGAGTTGTGAAATCTGATTAAGAATAACAATATCACCTGTATTTGTTTTGAAATGATGGCTGCCCATCTGAGTTATAGCGAATCATCGCTAATTAACTGTGATGTTACATTTCCAGGAACAAAGATGTTTTAGAACAAAGCCTCTGTGTAAAAGTCGAGACTTTACATCCATGCCACTTCTGAAACAAAGCCTTTCTAACTCATCCCCATGGTCTGCATGCTGCCTCTAAATAGGGCATGCCCTGAGAATACTTGTCATATTCATTAGATGACGTCTTTGTCCAGCAGGAAATTCTTTTATATGAAAAACACCAGGATGACAGTAAGGGCCCCTTCACACATCGTGCGAATTTGGTTGAATTGCGCATAAAATGCGCATGAAGCAGGAATCGTATGCAAAATGTGTAGAATCGTAGCTGCCTCCAATGCCTCATATACCTGTTGCTACAAATATTTGCATACACCAGTGGCTGAAAGGCAGAGTGTGCGCTGTGCGAGCCCATCAAATCCTCTTGCGGCAGGTGTCGGCCATATTCCAGCTGACACGCACAAACATCTAACACCGCTCACTTGGCACTTAGATAATATGTGGCCATTCGCACTGTTAACACGAAAACAGTCAGCAGATGATCACTGTTGAGCTGGATGAGAAATTTGTCTAAGTGCCCCCGCAAGTGTGGAGTTGCAAACAGACACAGTGACACGTTGGTGTGTGCGCTGAACTGACAGGAGGTGTGGCCACCGGCAGGAGCAGCTGTGGAGATCTGTGGTTCTGGACGTCACGGATGGACAACATGTACTGTGTTTGGATGGACATGGACTAACAACTGTCCATTGTGACACGAGTGTGCCTGCTTGCTGTCCTCACGTGGACATAATTAAAAACATATATCGCTGTGACAACGGGCTGCAGTGAGTGAGCGCACACACAGAGCGCACATTGACGGGCTACCCCAGGTTGAGACGGACCATCAGTTCATAACACACAGCGGGTGATCTGACTGTCACGTCACCTATGTGAGCTCTGTTCAACATGACGTGGTGTCAGTCCTGCAGTGCACCGTCCACAAGACACGCGTGTCAAGCAGGATGTGCATGGGGCTGGTTGGACACACGGCAGCTGAAGTGGACATGATGAGACGAGCGCACTGCTCCATTCTTGTCATTTCATGACTTTATGTCTGTGACCATGGTTCATCTATGGAGAAACAGTCGGATCACATTTGTATTGTCCACTTGATAAGAGGGATTCAATAAAATGCTGTGTTTTTATATGGTGTGTGGTTTTATTTTTTTAAATACATACGTGTCCTTGATATCAGGCATTTTCCCGCACCTTTCACAGGATAGTGATGGTAGCTCAGTGGTAAAGTTTTTGACTGGCAATCAGAACTTTTGGAATGTGCAGGTTCGAGTCCCGTGGGTGGCCTGTAATTATTATTTATTTATTTTGTGAAAAGCTGCGGTGTTCCTGCATTCACAAAACCGTCACAGCATGTTTTTTTTTTTTTTCTTCACATCGCACAACTGCTGGCACTGTGTTCCCGCATGCATGAACCATTGCAGCAGCATCGTGCATGCCTGCCTGTCGGTGCGATGCTTCGTAGTTCGCTCATACGAGCTGTTCCACCATGAGTCGCCCTGAGTTGTAGATATAAACACTATGTGTGAAGGGGCCCTAAGGGACACATTTGTCAAAGCAGAACAGCTTCTGAATCGCTGCTGGAAGTACAGCTCGTTTTGCAGCAGAGCTGAAATATTGCTGATCTTTTGTTCTCAGAGGCACTAAAACATGTATTTTCAGGAGCTGCAAATGTTCAGCACTTTGTTGTGTTTCTTGTTTCCAGTCCAAAGTAATGAGACCCAAAAATCACCAGTGGATAGACAACACCATTTTACTCACCAAGCATGATGAGGGTGGTGGTCCCTTGTTCATTTCCAGAGGGGTAGGTGGCGTACTCGCAGGTATAGCGGCCGGCGTCGGACATTCTTAGGTTAGAAATCCTAATGGACGGGTACTCCAGTGTGTTGTGCAGGAAGGAAACCCGGTCTTGGAAGGCAGGGTTGGGGAAACTTTTTCCATACATAGGATGGAAAACAGCAATGTTGTCCCTTTTGCCATCAGCACCTTCCCATATCCAAGACACCTGGAAACAACAGAATCAGACAAAGAAGAATGAATTCCGACTCCTCTGCCTCTCATACAAAGCACTTTGAAGTACCTCTGAATGTCCTGAACAATGCTCTAAGAATCAAACAGAGCCAGTGCTCTGGATGTAGGATTTGCTAAGTTTTATAAGCAGTATTTCTCAACAAAATAGTAAAAAATTATCTGCTGTAAACCTATCTTCTGCACAACAAAATGAGCACAAACATGACATTTTTATGAAAATGCAAAGCAAACAAAAACAAAAGATTACAAAAAAAAGATCATGATTTGATGTTATTTAATTTAGCCAGGTTAGTCCCATTGAGATCAAGATCTCTTTTGCAAGGGAGACCTGGAATATTATAAAGTTTCCAATTCACCTAACCTGCATGTCTTTAAATGTGGGAGGAAACCAGAGCACCTGGAGGAAACCCACGGAAACATGCGAACTCCACGCAGAAAGACCACGGGTGGGAATCAAACCCATGACCTTCATGCTGTGAGGCAACAGTGCTAACCACTAAGCCACCATGCTGCCTGTTTTGTGGGAAGACTTAAGATCCTTCTCCTTTGAGTGGTCTAAGGTCCTTTCATTGATGGATCAGTGGCCCAATCAGCTTTTGATTCGTCATGGCAACAGTCACACTCTCCCCTGCACAAAATAGGGTCAACAGTGGTATCAAATGGTATTTATTTATTTTAAATCGGTTGTGTATTTAATTTGTGTGTACACCCTGGGCATTGTTCTGCATCCAGAACTGTAGTGGTCCTCTGGTCCACAGTTCATCCCTTTGAGGGTTGACGGAGGGATTGGCACTTCATCCGCCATAAAAACATCTTGCACAGTTCCAAAGCAAAGAAGAAAGATTCCTGTTTTTGCTCTTCATGGGAGCAACTCTATTAATGAGACAAATTTAACTCCATAGCCCCTGAGCTGTTGTCTTGCAAATGGCTGCACTGCACGTCAAGATCAATGTAATTCATAAAGAACGGAGGACATCTCATTTTGGGGTGGTTTTTAGTCGATTGTAGTTTGTTGTATGTATTACATTTGAAAAGAGGTGTCATTTGATTTAAAACAGTCATTTGCTTTGAAGTTATTAATTTCGACCGAAATCTATCTTTCCAACTTTACTCGGCAGAGAGCCGTGCAGCGTTTGGAGTTGCGCAGTTAGACCCACAAAACAGAGGATATTAGAATTCTTATTTCCTTTTACATGAGAGACAGTAACTTCAGTTTACGAACTGGTGAAGCAGGTCCAGCTCACGCCAGAGAACCATCGCATGTGCTGCCCCACGAAGATTTAATAAGGAACGAATAAAACCTCCGGTGTGGCACAGAGGACGATTCTTGTTTCTTGCCCGCAACAAGACAATAGTCCCAGTTAGTGACTTTAATCAGAACAAAGGTGACTCACAATTGACATCTTTAAATGGCTTTGAGGGGGGTTAATGAGGAAATTGTGGACCCGCTGCTTCTGAGAGAAACAGCGACCCACTGCTTCGCCGTTTCTCTTAGAAGCAGCTTCGCTAGAGAAATGTAGATGTAGAATGTAAATGTAGAGAAATGATCATTTTCCTGATACACACTCTAAAAAACAACGGCCACTCCAGTGTAATGGGAACTGAAAAACCGATAAGGGAATCATCATGCAAAAAGGCTATTGATGTCAGTGGATCAAATCATTTCTTATTGATTCCCACAGGAACCAGTTTTCTATACCTATCTCTAGCAATAATTGACGTCTCTGTGCGGGAGACCTTTTATTCACAGGTTCACTTGGAGATTGATGATAGCCCCAGAGTTGACACCTTATTGGACATGGGTGATTTAAATTCAACCACAGGCACTGACAGGGCTGGTTATATGGACTGCCTTCATCCGCATAGATCTAGAAACCGTGGTGAAAATGGCACAATGCCAAAAGCCAGGGCCTCAGAACTGCTAGATGTACACAACTGCCAGATGTACACCACTCGACATGGTATTCTAATGCTCGTGGCGTTGCCAAGGAGATCAACAATGTCCTTGTGGGAAAACACTGGAGAATCCTGCAGAACTGTAGGGTCTACAGAAGTGCCCAGTTTGTGAATTCTGACCACAGGCTTGTTGTAGCTTCCCTGAGGATTGCAGGCTACTGCCTGGTCAGTGCCCAAGGTTAATCTGGCCAGACTTCAAGATCAGACTGTTTCTCAGAAATTTGTATGCAATTTGGCTGGAGGACTTGCTTGGGAAGTACTTCCACAAACAGACCCTGAATGTTCCTGAGGACTGCATTGGAGCTGTCAGTGCCCATTGGAGAAGATGTTTAATTTCTGAGGGCACTCTAAGCATCATCCAGAGGAGTCATAGTGCACAGCTTGATGGAATTCTTTGGATGTGCAGGGAGCTGAGAAATCAGGCTGTGATGGATAAGAAGGCTTTTGTTAGAGGATTCTGTGATCAGGTGACACACACATCTGTGATTTAGCGACTTTCAACCTGCTTACAGAGGAACTAAAGCACTTTGTTCCTCCAGACCTACACCTCATCCCACTGCAGTTATGGCAGAAAACGGTTCAGTCCTAACGATGCCTCTGCTGTACTGTGAAGTTGGACCATCTACTGTGAGCAGATGTCTAAGGCTGATCAATCTGCTGGGATGTTAGATATTTATGGTGCCAGGGTTCTTGGAGTTGATTCTCCAGTCAACTGTGAACCACAAAGTCTTGGTGATGTCACAAAGGCCGTATAACAATTAAGGGCAAGGCAAACTCCAGGGATTTGAGGCATTGGAGCTGAACAACTCCAAGCGGGTGGGGATGCTGTTCTCCTGGCATTGAAAACAATTTTTGCATCAATCTGGGAGACCAATGTCAACTCTTTAGATTGGAAGAGAGGACTTGTTCCAATCTGGAAAGGAAAGGGTGATCGTTTGGATTATAACAACTATAGGTGTATCAGACTGCTCTCTGTGCCAGGGAAGGTGTTTACAAGGAACATTCTCAATTCAGGATTCAGTTTCAGCTACTTGCTGCTCATCAACTTGAACAGTGTGACTTCACACCCAAGAAGTCAACTGTTGACTACATTTTAGCACCGCAGGTACTTGTAGAATGCAAGCATGAGTATCGGCAGTGCTTCTTTGCAAACTATGTCGATTTTCGCAAAGCATTTAATTTGGTTAATTGGATTGTTCTCTGGGACATCCTGAGAATTTGTGGGATCCCCAAGAAGCTACTGGACATCATAGCCAGCTGAAACACAGATACTGTGAGTGCTGTGCGGAGTGGAGGCAGAAACTCTGAGCTCACCCAAAGTTGGGCCAAAGTCTTGACATTTTGCTGAAATGGTGATGGGATGTGGCTTTCTGTTTTTTGTTGTTGTTTTTTTCCCCCAACTTGTAAAATTTTACCATTTTCATTTTTTTTTTTTTTAAGATTGGTGAACTTGGTCCCTGCATGATTTTTTTTTAAATCCCTCTTTCTCTGTGATTCAGCTAATGCATTTCAGTCGGAGGTTGAACATATTTTATTTGAGTTACCGTGTTTGTGAAGCATTGTGTGTTGCCCCAAAAAACGAAAATTAAAAAGCAAAACACTCAGTTCAAGTCTGAGCAAAATACAGAAGGAAGAGTGGACTTCTTCCAGAGACTCAGTGTGTCCGGGGACGGAGATGTGTGAGGCCAGTGGTGAGTCACTCAAAACGGGCAGAGAGAGGCAGCCACCGGCCACTGTGCCAATAGCCACTCCCCACGCAGAGCGTTTGTCTGATTTTTGTTTTTTTTTTAAACAGACAAACACACTGCTTCACTTTAAATGTGCAGTAAGCTATTTCAGGTGATCAGCGTGGACGGTTTTTCTCCTAAAAGGCTTTATTTCACTCTCTGTGTCCCGTTAGAAAGCGGTAGCTATTGTGCTAATTTGATTAGTGCTTACACAGCTCATGCATGCATTCTAGTCTTCTTCTGTTTGTTTTTCTGGGGACGTTACAGCGCCACATAGGCCTGGCATATGTACTACAACGTTAAACGAAGTTTCGAGGCACAGAATTTGCCTCCAACATTTTTTGTAAACGAATTACTCGAGTAATCATTTCAACCCTATCCTGCACATTAAATTTTGGACAGTAAAATTTACTCTGCTGGAATAACATTCGGCCCCAGTCCAAATAGAGTTAAATACACTCAATCAGAGTGCAAAATCAACTCTATCACAGTGTAAAATTAACTTTTATTGGGGTAGAAACATTTGATTTGACAAGACGGTAGAACAGTGCACACAGCAAAATTTGCTGTGTGCACTGTTCAATGCTTGCATGAAATGAATGCTGGGTCAAGCTGTGGAAATCAGTGACATGGGTGCTTTTGTTGGTGAGGAAAGGTTTACTGACCTTGACGTCGCAGATGATGCTGTGATCTTTGTGGAATCAATGAATCCTCTGATTGCAACATTTGGAAAGCTGAGTGATGAATCTGGGTGTCTGCATTTGACATTGTCCTGGATCAAGGCTAAGATTCAAGCTTTTTATGACTTCGTGGATTCAGCTTCAGAAGTGTATCTGCATGCGGTGAAGGAGTTGTAGAAATATTCACTTATCTCGGTGGACACATACACGTCTCTGGGTCCTCAGCCTTTGAGATTGAGAGGCGCTTTGGAAGAGCTTGTGGACTCATTTGGTACTGGACAGAGGTGTTTGGCAATAGTGATATCTTTGCAGGCTCATTTGGCACTATGCTGTATTAATTAACTTGAATTATTGTGATATTGGACACTTCCTGCAAATGGACTAATATTTGCATGGCTTGAATGCCTTCGAATTGCAGAGGTGCTTTCTCTTACAAAATTGTCAACCTCAATTAGACCTGCTGAGCTAGACAAAGAGAAAAAACAAACAAGCCATTACAATCTGAAATAACAGGTTCCTTTGTTCCGGCAAACACTCAAGGAACCGCATCCAATATAAAGGTCCTGTTTTTTTATGATTTCTCAAGTGCGAAGGACACTACTTTCAAGAGGAGACAACATCCAAACGTTGAATGCTGACCATTCCTGCCTCCCGCCCGTACCCCACTTAATCACACACAAACCGCTGTCTAAAGTGGTATGAATAGAACATGGAATAAAATTCATATTGCAAATGCCGGCAAAATTTGTGACTTGCTACGAGGGGGAGGGAAGATGAACACAGCAGGAGAAAGAATGACACCCTGATGTTGGCACAAATTATTGGATGAAACACTCTCATTAGCTCAAAACTGTCACAAAAATGTCAGAGGGCAATTTTGCTGTCCAGCAATTTCAGTGTTGTTGAGGTGTCGAGTGATCAAATTGTGTATTGATTCTTTCCAGCACTTGGAGTCGGGTGTATCACACCAGAATCGGACGGGAAGAACAAACGGCTTTAGCGTATTTGGTAAGTGATGCTCCATTCTGACATTTCAGGTGGCGCCCAATAATTCACTGAGTAAAGTTTGATGAAACAATTTGACTGGTGAATAAAGTGGTTTCTTGGTGTTTGCACGTTTGTTGTTGCTGCATTTGGTGAGAGGAGGTTAGAATAAAAGGGGGCGGAGGAGGCGCTCAAAAATAATGACATACCTGATTATTTTGGTGACAGTAGAAGTGACAAAAACATCATTAAAACATTCATAAAACGTGTTTGTACTGGGATGTTCAAGGAATATTCTTAATTGGCATCCTGCTGGTATTTACATAGATGAGAAAAATCAGTCATTTCCAGCAGGTCTATTCCACTTCAATCTTCTCGTGAACACGTTAATCAACATGTGCTTTGATCATGGAGTCCTGTTGGATTTGACCTGAGGTATCCACTGATGGGAATAAACAAATAAATGCAGTTGCAAATGCTGTTATTTTTCTCAGTAACGGGCAGCCTGATTAATTACTGTTTCTGTCGTTACAACACCGTTGTCACAATAAAATGTGTCGGATTACTATAAACAAGCTCACTGAAGCCATTTTCATTTCTCAGCCACAGCTGAGCTACAATGACTTTTTTTTCCCTTTTCTATAGTTTGGGACGGGCGGGACAACCTAGAGTCCCTTGATACAGAGAGGAGCGACATGACAAGTCAAAAAACAATAAATAAATAAATAAATGAAAAACGGTCACGTGACTTGTGGTGCCATCATCACATCAGCTTGGGCCTCAGACGAGGGCGGTCGCATCTCCTCCACTCTCCCTTATCTCTCTGCTTTTAACCTTCAAGTCCCTACTTCACCAGACTTGTGAATTCCTCAAAACTATATTGGATTCTGGATCTATTGGACTATTATTGGATTAATCATGGAATTGATCAGCTGGTCTCTGTTCTACTGTCTACTGACTGTTCTACCGTCTTGTCAAATCAAGTGTTTCTACTCCAATAAAAGTTAATTTTACACTGTGTTAGAGTTGATTTTGCACTGTGATTGAGTGTATTTAACTCTATTTAGACTGGGGCCGAATGTTATTCTAGCAGAGTAAATTTTACTGTCCAAAATTTAATGTGCAGGATAGGGTTGAAATGATTACTCAAGTAATTCGATTACAAAAAATGTTGGAGGCAAATTCTGTGCCTCGAAGCTTCGTTTAATGTTGTAGTACATATGCCAGGCCTATGTGGCGCTGTAACGACAACATTTTTTCTACAAGAAGGTCAGGACCGAGGGATCCTGCCTGCCCAGATGGAACGTATCCTGCGGGCTATGTCCTGGCATGTGGCATGCTTGGCGCCTTTCTCTGTGGAGGACGTCGAGGACCTATTCATTTTTGGTCTTATGGTAGCAGGGCTGGTACTTTTTGGCTTATGTGCTGCCCTGATCTACCGGAAAATTAGCAAGACGGCGGCATCAAGAACCACGGGCCCTCGCTTGTCCGTCATGATTAACCAGGTCAGCAAGGCAGTGCATTCTTAGACTGCGTTGACTCTTCAACTCAGACGCAAATTGGATGACACCTTGGAGCTATGTGCATGGCAGTTGAAACTGAAGGTTTCGGAGCCGGTGAATCTTCTGAAACAAAGCCTTTCTAACTCATCCCCATGGTCTGCATGCTGCCTCTAAATAGGGCATGCCCTGAGAATACTTGTCATATTCATTAGATGATGTCTTTATCCAGCAGGAAATTCTTTTATATGAAAACACCAGGATGACAGTAAGGGCCCCTTCACACACTGTGCGAATTTGGTTGAATTGCGCATAAAATGCGCATGAAGCAGGAATCGTATGCAAAATGTGTAGAATCGTAGCTGCCTCCAACGCCTCATATACCTGTTGCTACAAATATTTGTACACACCAGTGGCTGAAAGGCAGAGTGTGCACTGTGCGAGCCCATCAAACCCTCTTGCGGCAGGTGTCGGCCAAATTCCAGCTGACACGCACAAACATCTAACATCGCTCACTTGGCACTTAGATAATATGTGGCCATTTGCACTGTTAACAAGAAAACAGTCAGCAGATGATCACTGTTGAGCTGGATGAGAAATTTGTCTAAGTGCCCCCACAAGTGTGGAGTTGCAAACAGACACAGTGACACATTGGTGTGTGCGCTGAACTGACAGGAGGTGTGGCCACCGGCAGGAGCAGCTGTGGAGATCTGTGGTTCTGGACGTCACGGATGGACAACATGTACTGTGTTTGGACGGACATGGACTAACAACTGTCCATTGTGACACGAGTGTGCCTGCTTGCTGTCCTCACATGGACATAATTAAAAACATATATCGCTGTGACAACGGGCTGCAGTGAGTGAGCGCACACACAGAGCGCACATTGACGGGCTACCCCAGGTTGAAACGGACCATCAGATCATAACACACAGCAGGTGATCTGACTGTCACGTCACCTATGTGAGCTCTGTTCAACATGACGTGGTGTCAGTCTTGCAGTGCGCACACCGATTACATTTCAGGATCATATACAACTGGCAGAAAAGCAAATTTACACAACCAAGTTGGAAAAAGAGGAAATTGTTCATCTTACTTTTGATTTGGAGGTGATGACTGTAGAAAGAAAAGCTTATTGAGGGTCAAATTAGTCCCGAATAAAGTATAATCCAGCGATGGAAAACTTTAAAACTGTCACGCACGTCAATGAATGACACGGAATTACAGCTGTGCAGCTGCATAAATCAGGCTTTAAATTAATTAAATAAATCAACATAAATAGTAAATTTTGGTAAATTTGGTAGCTTAACTATTTTTATATTTATTTTGATAGCACCTGTACCTGTATGTGTATACAGGTACGGCTGTATGTGGTTAAATGATTTAAAAAATGTTGAAAAAATAAAAGGTTCATTCAGAAGTTCAGCGCAGTTGGCCCCAAAATGGCGCCATGTTCTGAGTTGACGCTACTCTCTGAATAAAGAGACCCTAGGACAACTGCGTCAGTGACGGTGATTCGCTAAGAAAGGGTACAGTTTTATGGTACGTCAACCAGAGGCAGAGGTGGACGGGAGTTCACGCAGAAATGCAAACACACATACACTCGCTCACACACAGACTACAGAGACATACACGCAGCATTAGTGTTTTTCAACTGGAACTACAGACATTACTTTTCCCTCACAGAGAAAAAGGCAAGAATGTACATGTGAACAAGTATAATTTAATTTGTAGTGAATTTACAAGTCCCACACACGGGCGCACCAAAATAAATGTAGCAAAATTACAAATCCGCCTCACACGGTCACCAGAATAATGTAGCAAAATTCTAAATGAATTTAATTATTTGGAATGAATTGCACCTCACACTGAGGCACCAATTTAATGTAGTGAAACTATTGTTAAACTCCCAAATTGAATAAGATTGCCTAGACCTCATTTAATGGGTCACCAAAATAATGAACAATTTTAGGGTTTAATAATTATTATTTAATTAGAGCAAATCTAATCCTCGGGGCACCACCTATTTATAGCATAGGTACTTTAATTTAAACATTCATTAATTAATCAGTCTCAGGTCTGAAAGTCTGAATTCCACGATACGACTGACCAAAGGTTTCCTTCTGAACACAAAATAAACCACGGCAGAAATATTTGCATTTTATTTGCAATTATACAAGAAATGAACAGTTTACTGACATTTTTGTGGACAGTGATTAAATACGTTCATTTATGGACACAGTGATGAAACTTGAAGCCAATTAATTTTAAGAAAATTATTAAATAAACATATGAATATGTTTAAAAAGAAGAAAAAGCCACTTTGCATCCATTGACAACAAAACCCTTTTTCTGGAACCTTTAACTGGGTCACTTAGCTGATCCGTTGAAGAGGTGGTTCGAACGACCTGTCGATGTGTTGATGCTCTTTGCAGTGTGAGTTCACTTGGGTCAGGGGTTAACTCAGTGGTCTCCCTGGGTGATCCCAAAGGCTTGTGTCGGCTGGTTTTACCAACAGGATGGCTGCTTGCAGTCAGGTTGTCAGCTCATTGGACCCCAGACGTGGAAGGCATTTGTTAAAAATGGGTTCTGGTAGCTTTTAAAACATTTGTTGGAGCCAGATTAAAAGTCTTTATGAATTTAGAAAAAAGTAAAAACTTTAAAGCAGCGTTGTAAAATTAGCGTACAGAAAAGGAAAGTCGCGTTTCTGTAAATTCGCTATTATTTTGAAAAGTTCAGCTTGGAAGTTCTCTTAAAAATTCAAAAGACTTGACGCACCTTAAAGCGTCAGGTTATCACTTTGTTAAAAGTTTGTCAAAGAATAACAATGAATCAATGAAGCCATGTGGTAGCTTTATTTTAGCTTAGCATGGGGCCTTGTTGACCCAAAAATGAAATTAAGCGTTTTACAGAAAAAGAAGGGAGAGGGTTGCAGAGGCCTCCAAGAGCGAGAGGAGAGAGAGTTTAAGAGAGAGAGAAGAGCAGACACTCTGTTCTAACTTTTTAAAGGGGACTTACGTCATGGACTTGGGAATTTCTCAGCTAAGAGTGAAAACACAGTCTCTGTCTTCAGTTCAAAACTCAGGTTTTTGTTGAGACAGCATTAATGTATTTATTTAATTAGGGTGAATCGGGGCCATGCACTACAAATTTTAGATTATTTGATGGCCAGTTGTGGCTTGTTGAGGTGCAATAGATCTCAAAACTTCTAAAATATCTATTATATTTGATTGTTCTACCATTATAAACATAGTAATGATAATATCTACAACAGCAGGGGTGGTGGCCAAGTGGTTAGTGTGCTTGATTTCAGTGCTGAAGGTTCATTTGAACATTTAAAAAAAAGTTGTCCCACAGCTAGTAGCATAGATTAGTGTACAATGTTTTCTGTGAATAATTTATTCTCTTAAGTGGCCATTTAATTCATTAAACACATTTAACATTCAGTTTTATTATGAATAATTCAACATTAAAATTCCATTTGAACATTTACAAAAGTAACTTTTCTTATAGTAGTATTATAATAGTGTAGATTCATGTAAATTTATATAGCGCATTTTCATCTGCATCAGACCTGACACCCAAAGCATTTTACAATAATGCCTCACATTCACCCCGATGTGAGGGTGCTGCCATACAAGGTACTCACTACACATCGAGTGCAACTAGGGGATTAATGACCTTGCCCAAGTGCCCTTAGTGATCTTCTGGTCAGGCAGGGATTAGAACCAAGGATCCTCTGGTCTCAAGTCCAACGCTTAACAACTAGAGACCATCACCTCCCCTAATGTACAATGTTTTCTGTTAATAATTGATTCTATTAAGTGACAATTTAATTCATTAAACATATTTAATATTCAGTTTTATTATAAATAATTGCGCATACGGGGGGGGGGGATCCAAATTGATTGACACATTTTTTAACATTTTTTAAAATGCAATGCAAGTTACTTTCCCTAGTAACTAATTATTTTTATAATACTGTAACTCCGTTACTAACTCACTTACTTTTTGGGAGAAGTAACTGATAACAATAATTAATTACTTTTTTAAAGTAACTTGCCCAACACTGGAGGTATCCAACATATCAAACATGGTTTCTCATTTGGCTCTGTGTCTATACTGTATGTGTGTTCTGGGATGGCCACCATACATTTTGAGTAGTCCACGCTCCACCGAGGCTGGATTATAAGTGTTGTTTAGTCCCTTTAAGTGGTGAGGTCAAAACTGACAATTGCCTCATGGACTAAAAGAATTACATCTTCATTGTCCTGCAAAAGATTTCAACATCAACAAACCCTCTACACAGCGCCTCCATGATTCCATCACCTGTCCTCTGGAATATCTTGATCTCAAAGACCAAAGACCCAGAGACAGGACCATCACTCCCGGGATAACTGAACCTCTCAGAGTTTGACACTGCTGACGGCAGCATCAGACTTTCAGTGGCTTCCAGGTTTCCACTTATCGTCAGCCTGTAAATGTGATGCAGCCTGTCTGTGTTTTGTCTGCACAAGGAGAAATACACGGGGGAGTTATTGACTTTTATTGACCGCCACATAAACCATTCTCTTCATTTCTTTTATAATGAATCTACTCCATCTGCTAGCACCAAAATCTTGCCAGTTTTGTTTCTTTGTTCTTGGCCCGAGTGTTTCCGCAGCAGCAAACAAATGAAGAAGCCATTATTTTATCAGCCCACCTGCGTGAGTTTGGTTCGTCCTCCTCCATCGATGAACTCACAACGCAGATCAACAGACTCGGTCGGAAACGCCTCCAGCTCCTCTTCCACTCGCACTTTCTGAGCTCTGATGCCTGCAAGGAGGTGAAAATGAGACAAAGAGGGAGATTATGTAATCAGACGCTAAACCAGTACTGACTGAAATACTCAGGATTTGTTAGGGTTTTTTTTTGGTTCATGAATCTAGTTTCGGTCAAATGAAATTGCTGATTGATATTTTCAGGCTCATCCTCAGTTTGTTTTTAAACCACTCGTCAAAACTGAGACAAAAAGACGATGAGGGACAATTAAGACAAAAGAGTTGACTAATGACAGAAAGAGACTAAAAAAAAATCAGAATCATCAACCATTTTCATTAAAAGCCTCAGGTGGCATCTTAGTCAACGTGCCTCAACTATGCTTGCCTTGTTATAGGAAAATTCGTCAGACAGGAGGCATCTCTAGGGGGCGTGCCTCAAGGAAACCACGTCAGCACGGGTACGGAGTCTCAGATGTGTTTGAAATTCAGTGCAAGGCATCAGCAAGTTGCTAAAAAACAGAGTCGGGAGTGGAGGCGGAGTGCCGAGCCAGCACAGGTTGACTGAAACAAGCTGGGCAAGTTGCCCTGACCAATCACACTTAACCAGAAATGAAAGGCAAAGCTGGAGCCAAGCAGCATCTTGGAGCCACACACCTGCTCAGCTGCAGGCCATTTCACAAAACCCAATTTAAATGGAACAAGAGGACTGACGCTGTCACTGCCTGAGTCAACGGTGCGCCAAGGCCATTTGTTCAGAGGCCTTTAACCGTATAATATAAAAACTACAGGAGTAGGACGGGAGTACGCACTTCAAAGTCCAAAACAGCTGAGCATGGAATACTCAGGAGCACTGCACTCCCTGGCTAAGAGAGCAGGAAACACTCGTGGAAGACACTCGTCAAATTTAGATGTATAAACGTGATCATGAAGATCGGATGAAATTCAAAACAAGCGTTAGAATGTGGAAGCAAGCTGACTGACTATGATAAATCTTAGGACCCCTTCACACATAGTGCGAAGTTTGGTCAAATATGGCGAAACAGCGAGAAATAGTTCGAATTATGCGCACCACGAAACATCGTGGAGACGGACATGCATGCATGATGCTGGTGCATGTGGGAACACAGTGCCACCAGCTGCATGATGTGGTTACACATTGCATGGCTGAAAACAAAAAAATAAATAAAAAATATGTCATCCACGGGATTCAAACTCATGCCTTCCAAAAGCTCTGATTGCCAGTTGGAAACTTTACTAGTGAGCTACCATCGCTGTCCTCTGACAGGTGTTCAGAACTCTCTCATATCAGGAAGCACATGGACGTATTTAAAAAAAAAAAAAAAACGACGCACCATATAAAAACATTGCCTTATATTAAATCTCTCTCATCAAGCAGGCAATACAAATACGATCTGTCTGTTGCTCTGTAGATGACCCATGGTCACTGACACACAGCCATGAAATGACATGAATAAGAAGCAGTTCGCTCATCTCATTCATGTCTACATCTGCTGGTGCATGTCCTGCCGCCACACGTGTCTTGTGGATGGCGCACCACAGGACACCGCATTCATGTGGAGCAGAGCTCACGTGGGTGACGTGACAGTCAGATCGCCTGCTGCGTGTTATGATCTGACTGTCTATGTGCACACTGTGCACGCGCACTCGCTGCAGCCCATCGCCACAGTGATATATGCTTTTATTTATGTCCACTTGATGACAGCAAACACACATGCGCGTCACAGTGGTCAGTCGTTAGTCCATGTCCGTCCAAACACAGCACTGTTCAGCTGGGATGTCCAGAATGACAGATCTCCACAGCTGCTTCTGTCAGCGGCCACACCTCTTGTCAGTTTTTAGCACACACACCAAAGCCACACTTGTGGGGCACTTGTGGGGCACACAAATTTCACTGTGAGTATGACAGTGATTGTCTGCAGACTGTTGTCGTGCCAAGAATGCGAATGGCCACACATTTTCTAAGTGCCATGCGAGCAGTGTTAGATGTTCGTGCATTTCACCTGGAATTTGGCCGACACCTGCCGCGAGAGGGTTCGATGGGCTCGCACAGTGCACACTCTGTCTGGCAGCTGCTGGTGTGCGCAAATAGGTGTAGCAACAGGTGCACGAGGTGTTGGAAGCAGCTACGAATTTACACAGTTTGCATACGATTCCTGCTTCATGCACACTTTGCATGCACTTCAACCAAATTCACACTATGTGTGAAGGGGTCTTTAAGATTAGAATTTGGCTCAATCAACATGAAGACATGGATCCACTAAACCTTCTATCAACTGCATTTCTATAGTGCATTTCTATCTGAAAGAGATGCCCAAAGTGCTTCACAATGATGCCGCACATTCACCCATTCACACACAAACCAAGACAAACATGGGGAGGAGGCACCAAGTGCACTTAGTGAGTGTCCAGTCTGACATGGAATCAAACAGAGGATCCTCTGGTCATATGTCCAACATTAACTGTACATATCACCGATCATTAGTTGTACATTCATATTACCTCTACACTGCTGTTTACAGTTATTATTGTATGTATATTTTTAAACATTTTCATGAAAAAAAAATGGTATCCATTTGCAAAATATAATATTTTTCTCTCAGTCATACTATTTATATGGGAGCCATAGTCATATTTTGCAATGTATTAGTGGGCTTTATAGAAAGCCCACTAATAAGAAATGGGCTTTATATACACTTTATAGAAAACATTTCACTCATAAATAACAGTTTTGTGCGTTCATGTTTCATGAGATTTTTTTTCAGTATTCACATTTTGCAATTCACAGTTTGGGGATAATTCACAATTTGTAGTAGATTCACATTTTGTGGGTTAACAAGGGGTCATGACTTGCAGAGCACCTACGCTGAATGTTTTACATGTGCACCTGCTGCAATCACAGCTGATTGGTCAAAGCTGCTGTTTCCCAGCTCCTGACTGGCTGACCACACCTGAGTGAGGTCAAGAGCAGCGGGTGGAGCAGTGAAGAGTTGCAGGACAGAGGATCGGCACAAACAGGGTTCATGACCCCTGGTCTCAACTTTACGCTTATGACCTATGGTACGATTCAACACTCTATATATTGTTTTTTTGTTGTTGTTGTTTTGATTTTTTTTTTTTTTAAGATTTCAACCACTGTAATTTCTGTTGTGCCCAATAACAACATGTAATTGTTGCCTTAAATATCCTGAATTTAATGAAATTTAATAAATGTGTAATCCTTGTAACAGGAAAGACAGAAATAGAATAAGAGAGAAAAAAGAAAAAGAGAATGAGTCAGAGATGGAACAAAACAGAATTTGTAATCCTCCATGAATGCGGTTTGAATCCAGCAGCTCAAAGTGTTTGTCAGTTCCCATATGCAGTTACATTCAAGTGACATTTTTATGGATTCTTTGATTTTTCACTTCTCAGCTTCAAACCTCTTGACGCCTGAGCACATAATGCCCCCCCCCCCCCCCCCCGGCCCCGCCATCTTCTGCTTTCCCTTCTTCTTTAGCCGTCTTTTCACTGGTACTCCCTCCGCGGTCCAGACCCCTACCATGAACTGCCGCTGGACTGGGATCCGTCTCCCCGTGCTCTCTGCCCTCTCAGCCAGCCTGCGTGTATGTCTGCAAAGATAAAATCCTCATGGGGCGTCAGCTTCTTACACTCTCCACAAGAAGAAGGGGGATAAGCACTCGTGAACAGTTAGCTAGCCCCCGTGGGCTTTGTGAAAAAGCCTCTTAGTGTGCGCGGGATTGATTCGGACAATGTGGTACATGCCTCAGCATGGAGGTGACTGGACCGGCTGGGATTTAGCCCATAAACCAGCTATACGTGGTCTGTCCATAAATTAACGGTCCTTTTTATTTTTTTCAAAAACTATATGGATTTCATTCATATGTTTTTACGTCAGACATGCTTGGACCCTCGTGCGCATACGTGAGTTTTTCCATGCCTGTCGGTGACGTCATTCGCCTGTGAGCACGCCTTGTGGAAGGAGTGGTCCCGCCCCCTCATCGGATTTTCATTGTCTGGAAATGGCGGAATGAAAAGGACTTTTTTTCCATCAGACTTTTTTCAGAAGCTGTTAGAGACTGGCACCTAGAAACCATTCGAAAAATTTATCTGGCTTTCAGTGAAACTTTTACGGGCTTCACAGAGAATAAGGACTTTAACTACAGGTTTAAGGACCCCTTTAAGGACGGTCGGTGCGCCGCGCTGCGACGATGCGGCACAAATCACTGGATCATTTCTAAGCTGATGGCTCTGTGGATATGAGACTGTTGTGTGCTCTTTCTCTGGTTATCACAAGAGCTGGACATCAGCCATTTTCCGGCAGATTTCACTTTTAACAAGAGATTTTGTCGTGGAAAGCCGCGCGGAGGCTTCGCGCGTCACGACCGATTCGCTGATGAAGCGAGACAAAGGAACACCTCCGTTTCGGAGTGTTAGAGGACAAGTTGGGACATGTCTATCTCGGCTTTCAGTGCTTACCAGTCGAGTGAGTATAAAAGAACTTGTGGAGAGCTGGAAGTGAAATCTGCCGGAAAATGGCTGATGTCCAGGTCTTGTGATAACCAGAGAAAGAGCACACGACGGTCTCGTATCCACAGAGCCATCAGCTTAGAAATGATCCAGTGGTTTGTGCCGCATCGTCGCAGCTCGCAGCGCGGCGCACCGACCATCCTTAAAGGGGTCCTTAAAGCTGTAGTTAAAGTCCTTATTCTCTGTGAAGCCCGTAAAATTTTCACTGAAAGCCAGATAAATTTTTCGAATGGCAGCTTCTGAAAAAATTCTGATGGAAAAAAAGTCCTTTTCATTCCGCCATTTCCAGACAATGAAAATCTGATGAGGGGACGGGACCACTCCTTCCTGTCGGTGAATGATGTCACCGACAGGCGTGGAAAAACTCACGCATGCGCACGAGGGTTCAAGCATGTCTGACGTAAAAACATATGAATGAAATCCATATAGTTTTTGAAAAAAATAAAAAGGTACGATACTTTATGGACAGACCTCATAAAAGACATTCAGTAATGGTAAAGACTGTGACGTGTCCGTACGTAGCACCTTACGCGTAGCCAAGGGTGGGCCTGGATGGGCCTGGGCCCGCCCACTTGTCAGCCAGGCCTGCCCCATCCAATGAGAAGGCTGAGTTGACACTTGACAGTCACCTGTTGTTGCCTCATTGTATTCCTATGATATGGCATTGCATTAGCACTGAGTGACAATTAATAAATTTTGTCAAAAAAATCTGGTTCACCAGTGAGACATCGGGATCAATTTGACCAGTTAATGCTTAGCCAAGGCTTGTGTGTCATACATTACACGTTTAAAGTGAGGAACCTTGGGGTAATTTTTGATCCTACATTGTCTTTTGGCCTCCACATTAGAAATATTACGAGGACTGCTTTCTTCCACTTGCAAAATATAGCGAATATTTGTCCCATCCTGTCTATGGCTGATGCTGAGACCCTGATCCATGCATTTATCTCTTCTGGACTAGACTACTGCAATGTTTTATTTTCTGGTTTACCGCAGTCTAGCATTAGGGTCTCCAATTGGTTCAAAATGCTGCTGCCAGACGTTTGACACGAAGCATAAAGTTTAATCACATTACAACCATTTTGGCATCCCTTCAATGGCTTCTTGTCCCAGTGAGATCAGATTTTAAGGTTCTGCTACAAGTCCATAAAATTGTTCATGGACTGGCACCTGCCTACCTAGCTGACCTAATTAATCCTTATGTACCGGCTCGGGCTTTGTGTTCTCAGGGTGCAAGACTACTTTGTGTCCCTAGGGTGAATAAGAAGTCTGCGAGTCACAGAGGTTCCCCTTATCGTGCCCCTGTTCTGTGGAATGATCTCCCTGCGTCAATAAAACAGTCAGAATCTGTGGAGGCTTTCAAGCCCAGACTTAAGACACACTTATTTTCCCTTTCATATGGCTAGCATACTGGCATAGCATAGTTATACGATTTTCACTCTTTTAATTCATTTTATTAGGAAATGGAGTGGGTCGTGGCCTCAACTTTACCTAAATTCTGAGTCTTTTAGTGAAGTTTAGGGCTAGTGGCCGGCGATCATCTTAGTATTTCCTGTTTTTTCTTGTTGTTTAATGCTGACAAATTATACTGTATTTCTTGTCTTTCTGATGCTTGATTCTGTTTATTCTCCCTGTTTAAGGTGCAGCTCCATCCAGAGATGGGTGTGGTAATTGTGTTGGAGACACTCCTGTCCTGTGCACCAACAGCTTTTCCTGTATATTTGTTTTGTGAATTGTTCTGTAATTTATGTCTGTAGCATGGCCCAAGCAGAGGGTCACCCCTTTGAGTCTGGTCTACTTGAGATTTCTTCCTCAGAGGGTGTTTTTCCTTACCACTGTTGCTCTGGGGGTAAGTAAGGTTAGACCTTACTTGTGTGAAGTGCCTTCAGGCAACTCTGTTGTGATTTGGCGATATATAAATGAAAATAAACTGAAAAATTGAAAAAATAAATTCCAGAAACAACAAATAACACAAATTATATCATAATAGCAAATACAGCTCATCATCACCTTTTTCTTTCTACGATATTTCCAGGAATGTTTTTTCTTCAATATTGGCGTAAATAGCAATAAAGAACAACATTTGCATTTTGGAGTACAAGTCACTTTTTTTTTTTTTTTTTACTATTTTGAGAACCAGTTCATCCCCACTTTGTGACAGTAACCAACAATCTGATGGAGCCAGTTGAGAAGTCTGTGTGTCCTGGGCCGTCTCCGGTCACGGTGGTCAGTAACACACACGGCACTAAGGAAGGACACCGAAGCCCAAACAAAACAAGAAATCTGGACTTACGCTGACTTTCGGAGACATCGTTTAACCGTCATCCAGCTTCGTTCCTGCAGCTGGCGCTTCATCAGAATTTTTAAACTGTTAAAAAATGTGAATGAATCCTGACGACAACCTCAGTGCATTCGGATTTTGTTTTGCATTCTGTCTTGATGGTTCCTCATCGTTTGCGTAGTTCCAGTAACAGCAGCATTCCGTTTAACTGTCATCCAACCTCCCAAGTCTGACGTCTTGCACGAACGTTGACGATATCTGAACGGATCAATAAGTAAAGCTCCAACAAGCTGAACATAACATTCTTGTATCGCTGCTGACTCGTCCATATGTGGGATAAAAAGCAATGTTTTCATACAGAAACAATAGCGGCGAGAACATTTTATCAACTACTGTCATTACTTACGCACGTTCCAGCCGTTTGTGGCTGGCCTGCGTGTGCACACACGTTGTTGTCAAGAGAACCACTTCCCACACCTGCAGGTGCTGCACACATGAGGACAGGGCTGGCTGCACCCGGTCTCATACTCGCTGTCAGTCACGTCATTGTGAATGTTTCGTTTTGATTTTGTTTAAAGCATCAAGGTTGACGCTCGCTTCATTTTTCTTTTGTTAGTTTCGGTTTTGTTTCGTTCCTTTTTGCACTCTTGATTCACAGGCTTTTCGGTGATGGGAAAAGTCACAAATCTGTGACTTTGTGACTTTTATTCCTTCGTTCAGCTCTCACCGTGTGACCGGGCCCTCCAGCGTGCTGGATCACAGAGATGATCTGAAACTGGGCCCATCATGACACAGACCACATGACTTCACTCCTGGACCAGCATCTCCATATGAACAAATTCAAACAGTTTATGCACATCATGCGTTTATGCACGAACGAGTGCACGTCTCGCATTATGCATGTGTAGGGATTCATTTTGTTTGACGTGCACGTGCACATCATGATATGCATTTCTAAGTCCCTCATTTTGACAACACTTGGTCATCGAGTTGTGACCTTGAGGGGAAACTAGTTCTGCATTCAGGAGCGTGCGCACACACACACACACACACACACACACAACAGCGCATGTGTGTGTATATCTATCAACACAAAGTACTGGCTGACAGACAAGTTTATTCCACAACACGACTCCTCGGCTTGGAGCAGTTT
This sequence comes from Thalassophryne amazonica, assembly GCF_902500255.1. NCBI lineage: Eukaryota > Metazoa > Chordata > Actinopteri > Batrachoidiformes > Batrachoididae > Thalassophryne > Thalassophryne amazonica. The sequence goes on from NC_047122.1 coordinate 18,088,362, forward strand.
TTGCTTCTTGTGCACAAACATTTATTTCACTAATTACACACAACTGTGAACACATGAACACACGCACTTGCACACACAAACCAGATGACCTCACCACAGTCATGAATCACAGTTATTCGCTGTGGTCAGTAAAACTGTTTGCGTGACGCTGAGAAAAGTCAAACGAGAGAATGTCCATCAGACGAAACGAGCCTTAGAGAACAGATGAAGAGAGAGAGAGAGAGAGAGAGAGAGAGAGAGAGAGAGAGAGAGAGATATGCAACATTAAAAGAACAGCTAGAGAGAGCCGTGACTTGTTTTTTACTAAAAGTGACATTAAAATCAGAGAAACATAAGACAAAGACAGAGAGGTGGGAAGGTTGACACATTCAAAGTACATAAAAAAAAAACATAAAAAGCTCAGAGCTGAAAAAAATCCATGTCAAGTGATAAGAAGAGAGGATGAGATCACAGCACAGGTGATTCAAGGCCAAGCTGACGACAACACAAGTCTGATTCTTACAAAACTGAGAGACACAAAATGTTGCTGTTGTGTGGCTTTGACTGAGAAAGAGGACACACCTCCAAAACTGTGCAGGCACAAAACAGCGCCCCCAAGCTGACACCGAAGTACAATCTGGATATTCCCCAAATTCAAAGTTGCCCCAAGCCAGATATTCAAAGTGATTTCCAAGGAGGTGCAGAGAGATAGTGGCTACGTTAGTGAGTCAGAGTCCAGTGTCCATGGAAGAGAGTCCCCAAAGCCTGCTCTGAAACAGCAGGACCAACACTTTGTCCACAAAATGTCACTCAACAAGAAAGTTCCCCAGTTCTAAGGGATCATTCACACTATAACTTGAAGTGGCCGATGGAGCAGATTCTTAAAAATCTCTGTGAAGTGCCAGAGAAGGCTCATTCCAGGGGTCCAAATTTCCTGTCTTCAACGCAGGTCAGCTCAGCAGAGGGCAACGTTTGGCAACAGCCCACTGACTTACTAATGGACATTGTTCAACTTTGCCATCGGAGGGAAGCCACATACTCAGCACACTCTGTGGAGCAGAGTTGATTGATATCTCCACATTTGAGACATCATGTGACATAATATAAACTCAACGTAATTCTGCAATTGCATCACTTGCTACTGGTCCATCATTGAGATAGGTTCTACATATTCCTTAAATTTCTACATGTCTCTTCATGCTTAAAGGACCCAGAGAATGTGGTGCATCCAGTGTAGCTTCTGACGTTGGCCGGCAGAATTGAAAAGAGTGGTAATGGTGTACTAAGTAGAGGTGACACAGTGGTAGCAGAGTGCCAATCTTGCCGGCATTTTAGCATAAACATTAAAGACCTTTATTTAGCATAATGACATTTTTTTTTTTTTACAGGACCACGATGAACATCAGCATTGCCCCACTTAGCTCCTGTGGAGTCTGGCAGACCTCGTTACTGGTCAATGTTAATAAAAGCAAGGCTAATCGCCAGAGTGCGAATGCACCATTAGTAGTGTTGTACTATTGGAGTCTGGTGTTGGATGGAATGTTCCATAACACTTGTCCTCAAACCACTTGATGATACAGCGTACATAACTGATAAAACTAAGATCTTCACATCTCCATCTGGAACAACAGGCATCACAAAATAGTCTGTTCTTTGCTTATCACACTGACACAAGATACAGGCAGCACAAAGTTTTGAAATAACACATACCGATAAACAACACGAGCATGTCACCCGCATACACTGTCAAATTCAACACTCTACATCCAATCACATAACTGTACTGATCCATGCAATAGGGAAAGGCTCGCCCACCTGGGGTTCGGCCAAGCGCAGGCTTAAAACATAGGCGGGACGTTATGTCGGGGCTGCTGGTTGCAAGGTTGAGTGGGTCGATTGCTCCAAGACCCCAGCGCTGTCGTAGTGACTCTGTTCATTCCGTGAAGGCATCTTTTCAATACAACAACTAGTTTTTGAAGTCTGTGTCCTGTCAGTCTCTGAGTCTTCAAGTTCGCTCACCATATAAAATTACCAGGAGGGGATCTGAAGGCATAAAATCCCCTACACTGGTCTTGGTTTTGCCACCTCTAAAGTGTTGGTTTTGACTTGGTCTCATGCACTACTCAAACAAACTTTGAACTTCGGAGTGCACAAGACTCAGTAGTTGCATGATCTGGTCATCTAGGCTGGAGACTCCCCGCCGATACCCTCAGGAAATGGTTGATGGTGTCTTCCCGATACGTCAAGCCACTGATCAAGGGGCAAAATTTGCAAATGCAATCCCTAACTGGACTACCTGTCTGCTAACTCAGACAAGCATTTGATATACGTGGCCATATGCTTAATGTTAGATCAGGTCTGGTGCTGCTTCCACCACACCACAGAACCACCTGTGGTTCAAGCAGACAACCATTCAAGCAGATCAACAGTTTGCCTGGTAATCTTGCTTGATGCATGTGAATTTTTCTAAACTTTTACACAGTTAAACTTTATGTGCTCACATAAATTTTATGCTCTTCATGTTTTTCTGGAATATCTCACATATGTTTGAATTTATGTCAAATAATAATCATGATCCTTCCTCTTTCTAATCTTCTCCATTATTTGTATGCCACCCTAATTACCTCACAATTTCAGATTTATTCTGCAGTTGTGCTCACTGTGGATTGAGCACCCGCTAATGGAAAGTAAAGAGGGGAGGCGGTTCAATGAATGACCGCACTCCGCTTCCCTCCCCGAGTAGCAGAGAGATGAATCATGGCTAATTGACATTTAGAGGCTCGTGGCATTTTCTTGTTTACGTGGAGCTTCCTCGTGCAGATAAGACACGCCGAGCAGACGTCAGGAATATAATGATGGGATTCACATTAACATCCCAATCACATCCAAGGTGGAAAAACACATCTGTTTTGTTTAGGGTTTGTTATCATGTCAATTATGCTGTATTTTATTTGGATGACTGCCAACAGCTGTCAAATGGCAAAATGGAGCCGTTTAACATGATTGAAGAATTAACGGTGCTACACGCATGAATTTTTCAATCATGTCATCCCAGTGTAAGAGGAACTCTATTGTCATATTTTTCTCTCTTACTGCATCTTTGTCAGACTGCCAAATTGTTGCTAATGTGCACTGAAAAATGCAATTCATGAAATAATGTTTAATTGTGAGCAATGTTTCCAAATAAATATTGTATGAAATATGAATTACTGAAGTCACAGACTGCATAATTGTGGCATGCTTAGAAAGAAAGAAAAAATCAAACAATATGATGGAATATGTGAGGCGTACACACACACACAAATGAAGTGCTATCTTCCTCCATGGTCAGGGCCATAGTACGATTAAGTACAAATATGGGTGACTCATGGCGTAACAGCTCGTATGAGCGAACCACGAAAACATCAAGCCAACAAGCAGGCGTGCACGATCCCGGTGCTACAGTGTCGTGCGAGCAGGAACACAGTTCGAGCAGCTGGGATGAGGTGCATCACATCGCGCCACTGATGTGGAGAATAATAAAATACCATCTCTGGCCTGTAATCGGAGCGGGAAAATGCCAGAAATCAACAAGGACATGAATGAGGTGCGCTGTGTGCGGCCACTGCAGCCTGATGCAAAGGCGAAAGATGTTTTATGTATTTCCACCTGAGGACAGCAGGCAGAGACACATGCCTCATGGAGGAATCTTTTAAGTTCATGTCTTTCCAAACTAGGAACGTGTTCTCAAGCTGGGACGTCCAGGAGCAGAGATTCCCCCCATCCGTCCGTTCAGCACCCAGACTTACGTGTCACTCTCTGTGTTATGTGGACATTCATTTTCATTACTTGTCATGTAATTGCATATGTAGGTATTGTCGTAATTATTTATATAACTGTCCTGGTGGTGTTGTCTGTGTTTTTAATGTGTGCACTGAGCCGTCATCCAGCTCTCAGTGTGCTGTGATCCGCTGACAGGCCCCTCCCCATGCTGTGCGCAATCAGACCTTGCTGTCCAGCCCCCATGTGATCAGATCTGTACATACCAGCCCAGTCTCACTTTTTTTTTCCATCTTCCCGTCACAAAATGATTCAAATTTTTGTGACAAGGGTTTCCTTTTTAACTCATTATTACTAAAACCCTACTCCTTCCCCTAACCATAATCACCCCCGACCCCCCCGCTGCACTTTTAGTTACATGTGCAGCCATCACAGAATGAATTAGAATGAATTTGTGGTCCCATGACGAAGACTTTGCACTTTTTGTGACAATATGATGAACCAATAGATTAATGTATATTTTGTGCTGCTGAATCACAACAATCCGTGAGACTGGGTTGGTACATACATACAAGCAATTTATGCAAGTGTGCTCCCCGCTTCCCACAACACATCTGGCGTCGCCGGTAAAACTCAGTTTGCAACTGTAAAATCCAGCATGAACATCCACAAATCATCAGACACAACAGGGTTATTCCCTAATTGTAATCAATAAAAATGTTGATAATAACTGGTGTGGATCTACAAAAGTGGGTGAAATGGAGTCGTTTTGGATGGTGTTGTTTTATTATGGTTCTTTGGATCAGGGAAGAACATATTAAGTTTTAAGGAAGATCTGGATCTGATTAAAAATAAGTTTTCTCTTTTCCAGCATTTCATTAAAAAGCTTTACGGGCAATTCTATGGGAACTGAACCTATGGCAACCTTGTTTTAATGGTGAGGTAAAATATGGCCAGATTTTAGTGTTATTGTTATTCTGTTAGCATAGAACTATTGTTATGACATCACAAATTGCTAAACATATCATGGTGACAGGTTTCTGACTTCAATCTCTGCCTGCCTTATGATGTCACAAAGCATTACTCCAGTGAAAATATGCACGGTACGAGTGCGCGTCCTCGTACAGTCTTCAAATGTGATCAAAAACATTCAATGTTCCTCTTAAACAACTCTTCGAACTTCTGTTCATTTCCGTGCTTATCTGTGAGTGAAACCACATCTGTCTCGACAGAGGTGGCAGCCACATGAGGTTAACTTTGTCATTTTTCTGTCCTCCGGTGATGTCACTTCAGGTACAACGTGAGACAAGCGAGACAGATGTTGAGCATTTAACAATCAGGCATAAATTGTACTGCAGGCTTCTAAAATATTCTGCTAACAAGAGAAGGAACCCATTTGAAGGATTGCTGCAGTGAACATTCTATTCATCGTTGTCACTTTGTAGCTTCTGGTGTTCGGTTAATTAATTTCAATGGGAAAGTTTTAAAATGTGGGCAAATTAATTTTTGCATGAAACGGAAAGAGACGCAAAGCTTATCAGATTCCAGGATGGAATTCAGTCATCTCACATCTCAACTGGAAGAATGTGTGTTTTGTTTGGTACATACTTAGCACAGATATGACAGTGAATCACAAAAACGCTGAGTGCCGCTGAAGCCTTTGAGGGTCGCGTCTGTCACAAATTTCTGAAATAAAGGGAATGTTCAGAAAATAATTTTGGAGCTGGTGCCCCGCCCCCCCCCCTCAAAAAAACATTAAGTGTGTGTAAAGACTTTCTCACCTGTCAACATTTGTGAAGTTACCCAGCAGCGCCACCAACAGTTCCCATGTTGCAGTGCAGTGAGAACCAAAATGTGAGAACCATATTCCCATTTGCCATCCCCGCCTTATGTTTAACATTATGGTATTTTTTGGAGAATGTGCTGATGCTGTATGCCACCACATCCATCACACCAAGGAACCATCCTGGGTTCTGGATGACAACCACCCTGTGAGACAACCGGTCCATCCCCAACTCCTGAAGGTACCCATCTATCTTCCACAGCCAGGTGAAACTGGATCATGCCAAGTGAAATGCACCTCAACACCATAATGTTGTAGCTGACATTCTTGCACATTGTAAGTAGTAAAGGAATTATCTAAGTCTCTCCAAGTCAGTGGTTCCCAACCCTCGTCCTCAGGGACCACTAACCCCCACATTTTTCATCTCTTTCCGCTCTGGCAAAAGCTGATTAGCCCATGTGCTCAGCCAACCAAGAGCTAACAGATACCAGGTGAGGGGATTCCTGAGGACCACGGTTTGACACTCATTTGACACAAAGTCACTGCAACAGTACACAGCAACCCACCAAAGACACCTAGTACCAAAGACATCCAGTGGTCACCTTAGGTGACACCTAACGTCCAAGTCTCACAACATCAGACGGGAAGTACCAGGACTCTATAGATTTCTACAGTCAGTCTCCTGAAAAGGATTCGGTATAGCCAACACATCTGTCCAGTACGTGTGTGTCTCCATCTGAAAGGAGAAAGACTCAGAAAAGTGAATGTCAGTATAGAGGAAAAAGTGAAATGCTCAACAGGTTCAATACTTTTACCTGTTCAATCTTGATCAAGAACAATCCCAAAACCAGACCCTCTGACTCCTCGCTCAAGTCCCGGCCACGTGGCACTAACGAAGGACATCAAAGCCAAAATGAAACAAGAAATCTGAACTTATGTTGGCTTTCGGAGACATCGTTTAACCGTTGTCCAGCTTCGTTCCTGTAGCTGGCACTTCATCAGAATTTTGAAATGGTTGAAAAATGTGAACGAATCCTGACGACAACTTCAATTCGTCCATATTCCATTTTGCTTTCTGTCTTAACGGGTCCTCATCGTTTGCGTAGTTCCCGTAACATCAGAGTTTCGTATGATTGTCGTCCAACTTCGTCCAACCTCCCACATCCGATGTCTTGCACGAACGTTAACGATATCTGAACAGATCAATAACTAAAGCTCCAACGAGCTGAATGTGACTCGTCCATGTGTGGGACAAAAACAGTCGTGGCTGGCCCATAGGGGGCGCTCGGGCACTGCCCTCCCAGATGCGGAGGGGAAAAAAATTATAAAATATCATTTTTTAAAAAAAAGTATTATCAATGTCAGTTTGACTTAATAGTATGTGCCTACATGTAATCAGAATTATTAAAACAACATTTCCACCAACTGGCTCTCATTCAACAGTGGATTTATTTTCACAGACAGAACACATCATTTCTTTTCTTGGGCAATCACTCAAAGAGCCCCTTGAAGTGCAGCAAAATAACCAATTGGTGTATGTTGCTAAGGAAAAATTATAAATATTTGACCAATCACCATCACCAAATTTAATATCTTGCGGGCGATAGAATCTTCGCCCCTGGACCAATTGTTTGTGGTTGCTAAGGAAAAATAATAAATACACTCAATAAAAATATAAACGCAACACTTTTGGTTTTGCTCCCATTTTGTATGAGATGAACTCAAAGATCTAAAACTTTTTACACATACACAATATCACCATTTCCCTCAAATATTGTTCACAAACCAGTGTAAATCTGTGATAGTGAGCACTTCTCCTTTGCTGAGATAATCCATCCCACCTCACAGGTGTGCCATATCAAGATGCTGATTAGACACCATGATTAGTGCACAGGTGTGCCTTAGACTGTCCACAATAAAAAGCCACTCTGAAAGGTGCAGTTTTATCACAGCACAATGCCACAGATGTCGCAAGATTTGAGGGAGCGTGTAATTGGCATGCTGACAGCAGGAATGTCAACCAGAGCTATTGCTCGTGTATTGAATGTTCATTTCTCTACCATAAGCCGTCTCCAAAGGCGTTTCAGAGAATTTGGCAGTACATCCAACCAGCCTCACAACTGCAGACCACGTGTAACCACACCAGCACAGGACCTCCACATCCAGCATGTTCACCTCCAAGATCGTCTGAGACCAGCCACTCGGACAGCTGCTGAAACAATCGGTTTGCATAACCAAAGAATTTCTGCACAAACTGTCAGAAACCATCTCAGAGAAGCTCATCTGCATGCTCGTCATCCTCATCGGGGTCTCGACCTGACCCCAGTTCATTGTCGTAACCGACTTCAGTGGGCAAATGCTCACATTCGCTAGCGTTTGGCACGTTGGAGAGGTGTTCTCTTCACGGATGAATCCCGGTTCACACTGTCCAGGGCAGATGGCAGACAGCGTGTGTGGTGTTGTGTGGGTGAGCAGTTTTCTAATGTCAATGTTGTGGATCGAGTGGCCCATGGTGGCGGTGGGGTTATGGTATGGGCAGGCATCTGTTATGGATTAAGAACACAGGTGCATTTTATTGATGGCATTTTGAATGCACAGAGATACGTGACGAGATCCTGAGGCCCATTGTTGTGCCAATCCAAGAACATCACCTCATGTTGCAGCAGGATAATGCACGGCCCCATGTTGCAAGGATCTGTACACAATTCTTGGAAGCTGAAAATGTCCCAGTTCTTGCATGGCCGGCATACTAACCGGACATGTCACCCATTGAGCATGTTTGGGATGCTCTGGACCGGCGTATACGACAGCGTGTACCAGTTCCTGCCAATATCCAGCAACTTCGCACAGCCATTGAAGAGGAGTGGACCAACATTCCACAGGCCACAATTGACAACCTGATCAACTCTATGCGAAGGAGATGTGTTGCACTGCATGAGGCAAATGGTGGTCACACCAGATACTGACTGGTATCCCCCCCAATAAAACAAAACTGCACCTTTCAGAGTGGCCTTTTATTGTGGGCAGTCTAAGGCACACCTGTGCACTAATCATGGTGTCTAATCAGCACCTTGATATGGCACACCTGTGAGGTGGGATGGATTATCTCAGCAAAGGAGAAGTGCTCACTATCACAGATTTAGACTGGTTTGTGAACAATATTTGAGGGAAATGGTGATATTGTGTATCTAGAAAAAGTTTTAGATCTTTGAGTTCATCTCATACAAAATGGGAGCAAAACTAAAAGTGTTGTGTTTATATTTTTGTTGAGTGTATTTGGCCAATCAGCATCACCAAATTTAAAGGCTTGGGTGGGGGCAACCTGCCACAGAATTTGGCCCCTAGATTTATCAAAGTGCTGCTGTTTTTGGAGGAAACAAAAACTCCACCAAAGTATGTTGAAGATCTTTGGGACACAGTTTTTGGGAGGTGAGGGGAACCTGGGATAAAGGAGCGACCACAAACTGCCGCAGCCACACACTGGCAGTGTTCACGTCTATGGGTTGGAGTTTGGTTGGTGGAAAAGAAGCAGCACGACGCCAATAAAAACCAGCTCAAGCCTCACTTCTTACAAATGGAGGCACATCTGTTTGAGTTTTGAGTTTGTCTGTTTTTTTATGGAGGCGTGTGGTTGCATATTGCACTCAGGTCTGCGAAAAAAGAATGCGCAAACTGTTTTGCTGAATAGTTCGGAGCGGGACGACTGTCGTAATGGGGACAAGGCTTCAGTGAGGATTTGAAGAAAACCTTTCTGGATCATATCTCGGCTGTGGATTTGACTGTTTGGCTGCTCTTCGCCTCTTTAGGTGAGTCGCTCCTCACTCACTCTCCCACACTCTCTCTCACAAACACACACATTGTCACACACACATTCTCTCTCTCTCCCTCTTTTTGGAAGGTGGTGAATATTGTAGTATGTACATAATGTATATCCTCCCCTCCTCCAAATTACCTCATGTTCTTAATATTTACTGAGGTATGTGTGTGTGTGTGTGTGTGTGTAGGTGCATGTGAGGGTGTGTGTGTGTGTAGGTGTTACATGTGAGTGCAAGCATTGTTTTTGGGGATGCACAAGCAAATTTCATTGTACTGTTTTACTGTGCAATGGCAATAAAGGTGATTCCATATTTTGAAAGCGTCTAAATTTGGTGTTTTCTGTTTGGTTAAGGTTGGTATCATTGTGAAACCCAGGATCTGTTTGGCTGAAGATAATGCCAGTGTAGTACAGTTTGGTATACTATGTGTGTAATTGGTGTCAAATGGTGAAATGTTCTTTGCTCAAGAACTTGAGTGTTGTATTGAATTTAATACTGTTCCTTTCCAAAGTACAAATGAGGCCTAATATGGTTAAATGGTTAACTTTATCTGTGAAACTGCTGATTTTGAGAAGGACGTTAAATGATTATTGTGGAATTGTAGTAATTTTCCGACTGTTCATTTGAATGACTGTACTGGACTAGACAGGGAAATCTATTGGCACACCAGCCCCACCAAGACTTTTTTTTTCACCAGCCGCCACTAGACGAAAAGCAACGTTGTCATACAGAAATGATCGCGGCAAGAACGTTTTACCAACTGCTTTAATTATTTACGCACGTTCCAGCCATTTGTAACTGTGCGCCACAAATGGCTGTGCGCACGTTCGCATGTTTTGTTTCGATTTTGTTGAAAGCGTCAAGGTCGACGTTTGCTTCATTTCTCTTTTCTTAGTTTTGGTTTTGTTTCATTCATTTATGCGCTCTTGATTCGCAGGTTTTTCAGTGATGGGAGAAGTGCAGGCTCATTCGTCCACCTTTTCTCGACGATTTGTGACTTTTTTCCTTCGTTCAGCTATCGCCGTGTGCCGTGTGACTGGGCCCTCAGCTTTTCAAGTGCTGCAATCAGGGCAACATTGATTCCTCTGACTTCACAAACCTAACAGTCACCCAGTCCATTCAAGCACTGAGCGGTGTCTGAGCCACAGCGCATTCCCAGAATTCACAGAGAATAAATTAGAGTGACAAATAACTGGGACTGAATAACTGTTGCCAGCACCTTTTCCAGCACAGAAAGCAGCATCATACCACTGTGGGAGTTCTATGTCAGGACAACAAGTTCTTTCTTCTTTGGGGTGAAACCAGTCTCTCCCAGATTGAAACAAAGATTGTTTGCAAAGCAAGAGATCCAATCTCCTCTCAGATCCAATACCACAGATCCTGTCCCTCAGCAGTTTCACCACATTAATACCCCAATACCAGAACATTTTTAATTTCACTATCTGTTTATACAAGTGCCCAAAAGGGCAAGGGACAGTTATTTTCAGCAAAAATTAATTTCTCAAATGAACAAACAGATGAGACGTGACACGTTTGAGCAGCTTTTGTTGCCATCTAGTGAGCATTTTGGGCTTCAGGTACATTTCCTACTTGAAACCCAAAATTCAGTAAAAAAAAAAGGGCATTTTTATAAAAGTCAAAAACATATGATTTCTTTTTTTTTTTTTTTTTTTGCCATGCAGAGCTTTGACCTTGCTTTGTTTTGCGTGTTCTGTGGTTCTTGACTTTTAAGATTTGAAAATGTGCAACAAGAAGGAATGGAAGGATGAAATTTCTCCTGACAAGCATAACTTACCGTTGTGAAAAAAGACTTCTCCTGTTACCAATATTTAATTGAATATATGCATTTATGTCAATCCTTTACAACATAGAATATTTTAAGAAATATTTTAAAAAAAATACAAACCAGCAAAAGGTAGAATGACAAAGATCATCTCACCAAGGTCCAAATAAATTCTTCACATTTCTTGCACAAGAGAGGAAAAAAAATGTTTTCATATTAGAGCATAAATTGTTTTCTCCTCACACATCAATGACCTGAATTTAGTCTAATTGGCATTTGAAAGCTTGTAGTATTTTCCCTAATTAAACATATCCGTTACTGTGTATGTGATGAGAGTGCACAGTGTCATTTAGAGAAATTTAAATGGAAAATTGGAAAAGGTTGTCGCAGCTGGAACTCTTATGATCTCTCGAAATGCGAAACTGTTGGTTTGTTGGTAAATTAACTGTGGTTAGCTCCACAATGTGATTTCAAATCCTCTTTTCTTTGCTCACAGGAAGGAATTTAAAAATTTTACAACATTAAAAAGACAAACAAACCTAGGAGGCATGTCACAAATAAGAAAGCAGATATTCAAAATGTATTACTGAACACAAAACACACTTTCCTCGCAGAGAAAACCTGCTTTATAAACAGTTTTACGATCTGATAATTGAGGCGAGTTCACACTCAATAAAACCTTGAAAAAACTTTGTTTTAATTGTATTTCCTAAAATGGGACAAAACACACCGAGGAGTTGGACAAAAAAAGGTAATTTCATGTGACAGGCCAGGAGGCAGTTTGATTTTCCAAAAATCTTTTAATGGTTATATTGTTTGAAATCATGTGGTTTACTGACCATTACACCGTCAAGTCAAGATTTCTAATTACCATTAAAACATTAATTACTTTCCTTTTTGACATTAATTGTCCCGTAGGTGTGACATGTGGAGCTAAAGCTTTAATTTACGTGTAAACGTAATGGGCAGCTGACGGCTCCTGGGACTGGCATGTTTACACCACGGGAGACTTTTTGTGTTACACAGGTGTCACCTGACAACTCATTAACTCCAACGACACGATTTCATTTCCTGACATTGGACCTGATGGACTATATCTGTGAGTGGGAACATGGCACAGTCCCTCGGCTCCTGGATTCCAGAATGTAGCATAGCCCGTCCATGAAAACGTCCACTGAAGTTCATTTATAAAAATACAGGATCAGATTTTACCACAAGAGCACTTTCTGTTAAACACTGGTTAATAGTTCTGATGGACCTTCTTCACCTCCTCCCACTCAGCTCCTTTCCCTTCATGTCTTCTTTTACTCTGTCCATCCGCTGCCCACTCTTTCTCTTCCCTTGGACTTCCAGTCTCATCAATCTCTTACCAACAGTTTCTCCTCATCCCATCCAAAAGACATCAACCTGTTCCTCTATACTTTCTTAAATATTACTTGCACTCCCTTCACTGCCCATGTCTCAGCCTCATACATTATTGCTGGTCTTTCAAACTTGACCTTTAACCTTTGCCCCAGTCTCTAACTCTATTATTCCTACAGTCAATTCTCAGTCTTATGAACCGACAAATAAGTATTTTACAACCCCAATTCTAATGAACTTGGGACGTTGTGTAAAATGTAAATAAAAACAGAACACAATGATTTGCAAATCCTCTTCAACCTACATTCAGTTGAATACACCAAAAAGACAAGATATTTAATGTTCAAACTGATAAACTTTATTGTGTTTGTGCAAATATTTGATAATTTTGAAATGGATGTCTGCAACACGTTTCAAAAAGCTGGGACGGTGGTATGTTTACCACTGTGTTACATCACCTTTCCTTCTAACAACACTCAATAAGCGTTTGGGAACTGAGGACACTAATTGTTGAGGATTTGTAGGTGGAATTCTTTCCCATTCTTGCTTGATGTACAACTTCAGTTGTTCAACAGTTCGGGGTCTCCGTTGTCGTATTTTGTGCTTCATAATGTGTCACACATTTTCAATGGGTGACAGGTCTGGACTGCAGGCAGGCCAGTCTAGTACCCGCACTCTTTTACTACGAAGCCACACTGTTGTAACACGTGCAGAATGTGGCTTGGCATTGTCTTGCTGAAATAAGCAGGGACGTCCCTGAAAAAGATGTTGCTTAGATGGCAGCATGTGTTGCGCCAAAATCTGGATGTACCTTTCATCATTGATGGTGCCATCACAGATGTGTAAGTTGTCCATGCCATGGGCACTAACACACCCCCATACCATCACAGATGCTGGCTTTTGAACTTTGCGCTGGTAACAATCTGGATGGTCTTTTTCCTCTTTTGTCCAGAGGACACGATGTCCATGATTTCCAAAAACAATTTGAAATGTGGACTCATCAGACCACAGCAGATTGTTCCACTTTGCATCTGTCCATTTCAAATGAGCTCGGGCCCAGAGAAGTCAGTGGCATTTCTGGATGTTGTTGATGTATGGCTTTCACTTTGCATGGTAGAGTTTTAACTTGCACTTGTAGATGTAGCGACAAATTGTGTTAACTTGACAATGGTTTTCTGAAGTGTTCCTCAGCTCACATGGTAAGATCCTTTACACAATGTTGTCGGTTTTTAATGCAGTGCCGCCTGAGGGATCGAAGGTCACGGGCATTCAATGTTGGTTTTTGGCCTTGCTGCTTACGTGTAGAAAGTTCTCCAGATTCTCTGAATCTTCTGATTATATTATGTACTGTAAATGATGGAATCCCTAAATTCCTTGCAACTGAATGTTGAGAAACATTGTTCTTAAACTGTTGGACTGTTTTTTCATGCAGTTGTTCACAAAGTGGTGATCCTTGCCCCATCTTTGCTTGTGAATGGCTGAGCCTTTTGGGATGCTCCTTTTATACCCAATCATGACACTCACCTGTTTCCAAACAGGTGTTCTTTGAGCATTCATCAATTTTCCCAGTCTTATTGCCCCGTCCCAACTTTTTTGAAATGTGTTGCAGGCATCAATTTCAAAATGAGCAAATATTTGCACAAAAACAAGAAGTCGATCAGTTTGTTCTAATACAATATCTTTCAGATGCACTAGAAGACATGGTCCTTGATCCCTAAAGTCAGGTTAAGACAGGTCTGAGAACACGCCCCAGTGCTGCACATTGGTGCATCCACCACACTACATGCCTTAGGTCCGGGATGACAACCACCCAGTCCATCCCGACATCTCAAAAGGAGCCATCAACGTGCTGCAGACAAGTGAACATGGACAATACCCACATACAAAATGTCGTAGCTGACGTTCCCACACAACGCAAAAGACACTCCTCATGTATGTCTCCCGAGGTAACCATTTGCTTCACACAACGTTATTCCAGCAGTAACCAAGGATCATCCAAAGAGACCTAGTACTAACGGGATCTAGTTGTCATTGGTTAGTCATTGGTTAGAGTCCAAGTCTAAGAACTACATAGTAAGACAGGAAGGACCAGAACCCTAAAGACTTGGACCTTTGTTCTACTGCAAACATACTGGCATCATCATCCACCTCTGTCCAGTGACCTCATGACTCGATAGGATCTTCTAAGATGTCTCAATCTCAGAAACCAAGGCTCCAAAAGTCAACACATCTATGACCAAAAGCAAAAGGGTTAAGGCTGATTTATGCTCCTCCGTCTCCGCAGCTCCATGGACACACAGACCCCTCTGCGTCGCTGCAGGCCCTTTCCAAGCCAACTACTGAAACCGCGCAGGCTGCTTTTGGTCACTTTTTTGGTTCCACTCCTTTGTCTCCAGTCATATTTAAAAGTTTTTGCACCGTGCATACTGATTACACATCAATCCTGAATCAAATAGAGGAATATTTGGCAGAAGACATCCACAAATATGACCACCTTTACAACACAGTGTCAAAAAAACTACAAACATGCTCAAGTGACCAGCAATTCATGGAAGAAAATTGCATGTAAAGTTGGTTTGGAGGTCGACTAGTGCATAAAGAAGTGGAGGTCGCTGAGGGACAAACTAATCCAAAAAAAAACAAAAAAACAGCAGCAGTGGAAATGCAGGTGTAAAGAAAGTCCCTGTCTTGTTCTTCATGTCACGCTCCCGACTATTCCGGCAAAACACCCCAGTGCGACGGAGAACTCTGAAAGGGTCAACTTGATTGTTTGCCCGTGGAGTTCCTGAGCTGTAGACGCATAAATCAGGCTTTAGTCTGTTACTTTGACACTGGATCAAATCCAGATCATCGCTCCTTCATACATTTCCTGAACTATTCTTACATATGTTTCTGTTCCACCTCCAAACCCACTGCTGTGACACCCCGTGCAGATCAATAAACACGATACACAAATCTGCCGTTTCAACTTCAAATCCTGCAGCTTGCAGTGAGCTGGAAAGCTGCATCACCAGTAACTGGAATTTGACACTAAAGTTTTACCATCTGTACTCATCTTTATTCACATTTCTATTGTCCTTTTGATGACAGATGTAGCAGCAATATTCCATTATCACGAGCGCTTTGCACTTAAAGAGGCTGATGAGGTTTGCGATACTGCACACAAAAGTCATTGTTATCACAATGAATGGATGACTTGCACGCTATTTTCTAATAAAGATGGTCGTGCACATCATGTCTGTTCAGGTATGGGTCTCTCACAACGATGGTCTTGATGAAAGCCAAAACAGACTTGATCAATTCTCCTTGTGTCAGATCTTCTGCTGTTCATTATTTGAAGTGCGCACGTCTTATCACGCTGCCTCAGTTCACCTCAAGGTTTTATCTCTTTACACAAGAAAATAACTCTATCGCATACTTATTACTGAATTAAACAGCTCCTAAGTGCACCCATCCAATGCTTGATTTGTTTTTTAATTTGTTATTTCTGAACAATCTTCCCACCACGGAACAGAGAAGAAAGTGGAAAAGAGTCCAGCCAAAAGACGTTCTCAAAAACCACCTGATGCTTCAATCAGAGTGATTTGTTCCACTTTGCAAGACAGCTTCATTTCCACAAATCATAAAGAAAAAGATCCAGATAGTTAAATTCAACCAAATAAGATGCTGCAGAAAAGTATATGGATTCACTTTAGAGTCACAAAGAAGTAGTCGATCAAACACCGGCCCCAAGGCCCACTGGTGCCGCTACCTATTCCTGGATTCTGTAGCATGAGGTGCAGAGTCTATGACTCCCCCTGGATGGGATGCCAGCCAGATGCAAGTGACTTCCTCAGCCGAAACCAGTGCATGACCTGATTTCATTTTATTGAACTTGTCACCACAGCATCACTGCAACTGACCAATCACTTTCTTGTGCTGTCATATCCTCACAACTTGGGTTAGAACAGAGCTTTGTGGAAATACGTTTTTTTGTGCAGACATGTTGCAGCCACTTCACACACACTAATGCTGCGTTTACACATAGGTAGGATGTGTTACAAATGTCATATCTGCTTAATTCTTGGCACATTCCTGACATTCTTAACGTGACTTAATGCGTCTGAATATGTTTCTTAATAATGCGTGTTGGTGCGTGATATTCGTTATTTTTGTGGAGCATGTTTTTGGCTCTCAAAAAAAAAATCTTCCATGAATGTCACGTACCACCCTCATTTCACCTCATGTCATGGAGTTCGCAACTGAGCGTGTTGATCCGTCTTGATTAGTGGTGATCCTTAATAAGTAAGTAAGTAAGTAAGTAAGCTTTATTTATAAAGCGCCTTTCACAGACCAGCATCACAAAGCGCTGCACATGGCATACAAAAATAATCTAAAAATAACATACGAAAACAATAAAATACAATATTAGGCTAAAAAGCTAACTTAAAGAAATGCATCTTTAGTTGCCTTCTAAAAGTATCTATACAATCCAGAGAACGAAGGGCACAGGGAAGCTCATTCCAGAGGCTAGGCGCCACCACTTTAAAAGATCTGTCCCCGCGAGTTTTAAAACGGGTCCGAGGAACCATCAACAGGTTCTGATTGGACGACCTGAGGCTCCTGGAGGAAGCATAAGGCTGGATCAGGTCCCTGATGTACTCCGGTGCCTGTCCATGCAGAGCTCTAAAAGTCAATACCAGGATTTTGTAATGAATCCTGTGGGAGACAGGCAGCCAATGCAAAGTATTAAGAATAGGAGTAATATGGTCCCTCCTGCGGGTGCGGGTAAGCAGGCGCGCAGCAGAATTTTGCACAACCTGCAGGCGGGCTAACTCCTTCTTATTCAGACAGGTGAAGAGACTGTTACAATAATCCAAACGCGATGAGACGAACGCATGAACAATCATCTCAAGCTCTTTTAAAGTCACCATCTTACGGAGCTTAGAGATGTTCCGAATTTGGAAAAAACAGTTCTTAACCAGGTAATTTGTGTGCTGCTCCAAAGACATCCCTCCATGTAAAATGACACCCAGG
The DNA here is from genome assembly GCF_902500255.1 of Thalassophryne amazonica. Taxonomy (NCBI): domain Eukaryota; kingdom Metazoa; phylum Chordata; class Actinopteri; order Batrachoidiformes; family Batrachoididae; genus Thalassophryne; species Thalassophryne amazonica. The sequence goes on from NC_047122.1 coordinate 18,105,859, forward strand.
TTGCGCAGGCTGCTTTTGACAGTGCAGCTTAGGCTACCGAGATGCTGCTTAATTCCAGGTACAGCACTATCTGGTGCTACAATCAGAGTCTCAGTCTTATTGGAATTTAACTGCAGACTGTTCTCAGTGAGCCATTCCTTAATTTTGGTCAAACAATTTGTGAGAGAGCAGAGTTTCTGTGGCTCAGTTGTCTTAAAAGAGCAGTACAGCTGCAGATCATCGGCATACAAATGATAGGACACATCACTGAACTGCTGGATCAGCTTGCTGAGAGGAAGGAGATACAATGAGAACAAAACAGGTCCCAAGACCGATCCCTGTGGCACACCCCACAGAAGATCTGCAGATTCCGACACTGCATTGCCCACCGTCACACTAAAAGTTCTACCAGTCAGGTAAGAGGTAAACCACTCTAAAACACAACCTGACATTCCAACCAAATCCCGCAATCTGTTTATCAGAATGCCATGGTCAACGGTATCAAACGCCGAAGACAGATCAAACAGAATCAGCACAGAACATTTGCCAGTGTCAGCTGCCATCATCATGTCACTAGACACCTTCAACAGGGCTGTTTCAGTAGAATGAAACTCACGGTACCCAGATTGAAAAGTGTCATGGATGTTGTTAGCCTGCAAAAACGATCTCAGTTGAGCACAGACTACCTTTTCCAAGACTTTGGCCAAGAAAGGGGTTTTAGATATTGGCCTAAAGTTCTTGAGTTCTGTAGAATCCAATCCAGCTTTCTTTAACTGTGGTTCCACAATGGCATGTTTAAAATAACAGGGAAACACACCACTCGACAAAGATATATTAAACATTTTAGCAATGTAGGGCCCGATGGAGTCAAATACATTCACAAACAGTTTAAACGGAAGAACATCCAAAATACCAGAGGATGGCTTCACTTTATTCATGATGGTTGAGATGTCCTCTACAGTAACAGGCTCAAATGAGTGGGAGGTTCCCAGTGCTGGGGACCATGGCATGGAGGCAGGTTGTCCTTTATAACTCTAACCTTATCAATAAAGAAATCCAGGAACTCCTCACAACTAGTTTTAGAGATAACAGGAGTGACGGCAGCAGGTGACACAAGAGAGCTGATTGTGTCAAAATGCACTTTAGGATTTCTTTTATTGGAGGCAATCAGACGATTAAAATAACTCGTCCTGGCTTCCTCTATCATCTTATTTAAGGAAGATATTAAGTCTCTTAAATGTAGCCTGTGAACCTCCAGTTTTGTTGACTTCCATAGGCGTTCAATCTGGCGACATGTTCTCCTTAGAGTCATAATCCCATCATTTATCCAAGGGCAGAAACTTTCAAGAGGAGCTTTATCAGCCTTGAGTGGTGCCACTTGATCCAAGATAGTGGCACAGTGGCTATTAAAGCTATTCATAAAACAATCAGTTTCACTGAGATTATTAAAAAATAAAGGGTTGAATAGAGCGTGACAGCGTTCTTCTCTGACGTGCACACAATTAAACCCTGCTGCACCGCATTCAGTTTCATTGCTGCAGTATGCTGAAGAAGGACAGTGACGCCAAGTCGGCGAAAAGACTTGTTCCAATGCTCATCAGCACTCTCCTCAGGCAGCGCATTCCACTTGCTGCTGCTGCGCCTGATGTTTGGGAAATAAATGGACTGCATTTATATAGCGCTTTTCCATCTGCATCAGATGCTCAAAGGCCTTTACAATTATGCCTCACATTCACCCCGATGTCAGGGTGCTGCCATACAAGGTACTCACTACACACCGGGAGAAATAGGGGACAAAAGACCTTGCCCAAGAGTCCTTAGTGATTTTCCAGTCAGGCAGGGATTTTAACCGAGGATCTTCTGGTCTCAAGCCCAACACCTTAACCACTAGACCTTCACCTCCCCGTGATGGGGAGGAGGAAAACGTGTGAGACAAGAGCCGGGTGGAGCCACACATCTGGCTCTCTCTGTCTCCACCTCCTCTCTGCACCACTCCACGGCACAGAACCCAACTAAGCATGCAGTAACAAAGTTCTTCTGCTGTGGATTTTGAGGAACAAATTGGATCGATCTGAATTGTTCAGCAACTGATGGACGAATATGGGGGTGTGTGTGGAGACAATTCGCCTCATTCACAACGTGACAGAACGAAATGATGTGCTGTCACGCGCAGCAGCACAGAACAGCACGGAACATTATTGCTGACCATGCATAATGGTTCCTGATAATTTGCCAGCAACACGTGCCATGAATCGTAACACATGGTACGCCTCTGCCTCAAATCATCACATTCATGATCAGCGGCCAAGAATGCATACTTCGTGACATTTGTGACTTGCCGTCGTTATGTGTAAATGCAGCATGAAGCTTTAAAATACTTTTTAAACAAATGAATAGGACATCTGAAATTTAATAAATTTGCAAAAGGACATGTAAAATCTAATTTTACAGGCTAATTTTTGAAGCGAATCTTAGGTTGGTATTACAAGAAGGTGATTGGTCTGTTGCAACGATGCTCCAGGAACAAGAACAATCAGATCGTGCCAAGACCAGTACGGATTTACAGCTGGGTGGAGACCCATGTCTCTATTGTGAGCTGTCTGCTCGCCCGAGCCATAACATTAATACAATATAAACATGCAAATTGCTTTGAAATGCAAAGTGCTAAGACTCAACAGCCTCAATGGAATAATTGTGCTGCTGTTGCAGCCCACAATTGTAGTCAAAGTACCAAAGAGCCAGTTGTTGTCTTAGGTTGTGAGACACTCTAACCAGTGTTAGAGTGTCTCACAACCATAGAGTAAGACAGGAAGCGCCAAGACCCTAAAAATTTGGGCCTTCGTTCTCCCGCAAAAAATATCAGCGGTGTCAGATCTGAACCTTAGGTGGCTCAAGAGGCTGGGTACCAGGAACACCCTACAAAGAAATACAAACAGTATGGCACTCTATGGTAAATCTGTATGGAGTAGACAGTTCTCTAAAACTGAGTGACCGTGCAAGAAGGAGAAGAGTGAGGAAAGCCACCAAGACAACCAGAAGAAGTTCAAGGCTTCTGTGGCTGTGATTGGAGAAATTGTGCACAGTGCATGCTTTGCATTTTGTATCACCCGCTTCATGATGAAGTGGTATCGAGGAGGATTTTCTTAAAAAGAAGACCTGAAAGTTTAGCTACAAATTCTCATACGTTGCATCTGAGATACAAGCCTGGATTTAATCTGTTTTGGTGAAAGAATATCATTCACCGCTCTACTCTACTATGAAGCTAAGAGTAGTGATGCAAAATACAAAACAAAAATCAAAGAAGAACACGTGGACTTTTGAAAGACAATGACTCAAAATGTCAACAGGCCAGAAGAACACAAGAGATACAAGAGCGAATGAAAAGAACCGTCACAGAAAACCAACATCCTTTCAGGGAAGACAAAAGCCAGAAAGCCGCTTGTACGATGTGCCGCGCTGAACACAGTATCGCTGCTGTATGTTCATAAAACAAAAAGCATCTGCAGCACGCGTGTCAGCAGCTTCTGTCGACGCTCCCTTTAATGTGAAGCTGCTTCTTTTCTCGCCCCTGTCGTGTGGATGAAGGCTTCTCGACTCTCCTCAGAGTTCCCTTCTCTTACCGTATCTGATGCGATTCCACCGCTCAATGCGTTTGTATTCTGCTGCATCAAAGGCCAGTACGGAAATCATCAAACGGAATAATTCAACAAAAGGAGAAAGAGGAAAGGGGAGCAAATTACAATGTTCTCCAATATTGGGAAAGAGGCTGAGCAAAGATAAAGGGCACAGAGCGAACAGACTGTTTAGATGAGATTCATGTTATTTCATTTATTTTTATTGTTAAAACTATGAAAAAATATATTTTACAAGGTATTACTGCAGGCTTTATCCTTCAACTGAAGGTGACATCCTCACCAACTGCACATGTGCTACATCAGGTCCTGTCCATGGGCACCCACTGGTGTTGCATACCTTACATCAAGGAACCACCTGGGTTTGTGGATGGTAACCGACCAGTCAGATCATCACCACCTCTGCCATGTAAATGCTGTGGCCAGGAGGAGCATCCTGGACCTTCACCTGTCATTGGGGTCCTGAACACTGAGGCACCTGCATCCTGGACCTTGCACAGAGAAAACCACCACATGGTCATACAGCTGATCTTCCTCATCCGAGTTTCTCTAAGTAAACACTCACTTGACACAAAGTCATTCCAGTGCGATAATGAGAATTCGGCTCTTGTGAGAACTCAGCCTGGGTTAAGAACTTGGCCCGGGTTACGGTTGAGTTCAGGGTAGGGTTAGAGCTCAGGAGAGTGTACGGTTCGGCTTAGGCCTGGGCCCACTTCACACCAGGCCGGGTTCTCTCGTATACTCCAATGGGACTCAAGGATCATCCAAAGAGACCCAGTTCCAAAGACATCAAGTTGTGGTTTTAAGTTACTGGTTATCATCCAAGTCTCAACCATAAGCAAGACAGGAAGTGTCAGAACCCTGACGACTTGGACCTTCATTCTCCTGCAAAGATAGCATCGCCAAACACCTCTGTCCTTTGACCTCATGACCCCATGAGATGGTCCCAGGCATCTCACAATCTGAAGATCCAGAGACATGAAAGGGTTCAACCCTTTTTTTTGCATACAGATATCCTGGAGTCCAGAAAGTCGCTGAAAGCCTGGATGTTAGTCTTTATCCAGGACAACTGCAAACACAGACACTCACACAAGTGCTGCCATCAGGGTATCCACAAATTCAGCAAAGATCACAGAGCATCGTCCATGAAGTCTACGTCAATAAAATTTCCTCTCCAACAAAGACACCTATGCTGCTGGTTTCTGCAATCTGCCCCAACACTCCGTCCATGCAGGTGCTGCACCGTCTGGGAAGTCAGCTGATGACTTCATTTGACAACAAAAGAGCAACAATCAAAGCAGCATGATGCTGGAATGTCAAAGACCTGACTTGACCACAAATGTGATGATCAAATCGTCTGGAAAATTTTTCTCTTCACTCTCATCAGACATAATTTGAGGTTGTCCGGTTTGGTCCAAATCCTCAGACTTCTCCCAGAGTGCATTGCTCATACATTTCAGTGCTCTCTTCAGTTAACCTAAGAAGGAGTGACAGCTCAGATTCCACCATTTCCTCAATACACACCAGCTGGACGAATGTCCGAAATGGAAATAACGAGGCGGCTGCTGTGTCCACAAACAACGGTGGGTTCAGCGACAGACGACAGGCGTCATTTTGTGACTGCTGACGCTCCGAGTCTGACATTTACTGTATTTCTTCACACCCGGCTTCCTCTGCAGCATCTGATGCATCCTTGGGTGCCGCATCCATTTCGGGCCTCTGTATTTATAGTTTTATCATTTATTTAGAGCATTACAGCGATGAGTCTCGAACTCCTGCAGAGTCTATAAATACAAGCGTGCAGCATTTTTTGTGATTTATTTCATGTTTTGCCCAAATGCCTCCTGCTCTGAGGAAAGCTGAAGTTTCTTAAAAGAAATGCTTATAGTCCGCGGTCCAAGCAGGTTTTTGGTACCACTCAAGGGGACTAAACAACACTTACATTCCATCCTCACTGTACCATGGCCTACTCAAAAATGTATGGTGGCCTTCCCAGGGTGGCATATGTAGCCAGGTACAAACTGACCCCTGTATAAGCTGAAATTAACATTTGCCAACATTTTTGCTGTTTTTACTCCATAGCATTCAGTCATAGGTCATCCAAAGTAGACTTTTTGGAATCTTTATAATCAGACAAATAATGTGGTATAGATTTCAATATGACTGGAGCATTTTGAAATTTTGATCCCTGTGTAATTCTTCATTGACCCCTACGTGGCTACAGCTGTCACCCTGAGATGGCCACCATACATTTTACGTAGGCCATGGTCAGTGTTGCCACAGTTACTTTGAAAAAGCAATCCAATTACTGATTACTGATTAGCAGTGGTGGGCACAGTTTCGCTAATCTGCTAACCGTTAATTAGCAAAGCTTACTTTTTTGTTAGCAGATTAGCTTTTCAGCTAATTTTAAAAACGATCAGCAGACCACTTGCCTTCTGCTACAACAATCTGTTAACACTACTGTTGGACAGCTGCGTCTGCCTGCTGAACTGTATGGCACAACTGCGCCCTCATGTGGCTGTGTCCAGTAGTGCTTTAATCAAGTATTAAATTGTCATTTTACAACCTCAATTCCAGTGAAGATGGGATGTTTTGTAAAATGTAATTAAAAACAGAATACAATGATTTGCAAATCCTCTTCAACGTATATTCAATTAAATACACCACAAAGACAAGATATTTAATGTTCAAACTGATCGACTTCTTGTTTTTGTGCAAATATTTGCTCATTTTGAAATTGATGCCTGCAACACATTTCAAAAAAGTTGGGACGGGGCAACAAGACTGGGAAAATTGATGAATGCTCAAAGAACACCTGTTTGGAAACAGGTGAGTGTCATGATTGGGTATAAAAGGAGCATCGCAAAAGGCTCAGCCATTCACAAGCAAAGATGGGGCAAGGATCACCACTTTGTGAACTGCATGAAAAAAATAGTCCAATAGTTTAAGAACACTGTTTCTCAACGTTCAATTGCAAGGGATTTAGGGATTCCATCATCTACCGTCCATAATATAATCAGAAGATTCAGAGAATCTGGAGAATTTTCTACACGTAAGCGGCAAGGCCGTAAACCAACATTGAATGCCCGTGACCTTCCATCCCTCAGCATTATAAACTGCATTAAAAACCGACAACATTGTGTAAAGGATCTTACCGCGTGAGCTGAAGAACACTTCAGAAAACCATTGTCAAGTTAACACAGTTCATCATTACATCAACAAGTGCAAGTTAAAACTCTACAATGCAAAGTGAAAGCCAAACATCAACAACATTCTGAAATGCTGCCGCCTTCTCTGGGCCCGAGCTCATTTGAAATGAACAGAGGCAAAGTGGAAAAGTGTGCTGTGGTCTGATGAGTCCACATTTCAAAATGTTTTTGGAAATCATGGATGTTGTGTCCTCTGGAAAAAAGGAAAAAGTCCATCCAGATTGTTACCAGCACAAAGTTCAAAAGCCAGCATCTGTGATGGTATGGAGTTGTGTTAGTGCCCATGGCATGGACAACATACACATCTGTGATGGCACCATCAATGATGAAAGGTACATCCAGGTTTTGGAGCAGCACATGCTGCCATCCAAGCAACGTCTTTTTCAGGGACGTCCCTGCGTATTTCAGCAAGACAATGCCAAGCCACATTCTGCACGTGTTACAACAGCGTGGCTTCATAGTAAAAGAGTGCGAGTACTAGACTGGCCTGCCTGCAGTCCAGACCTGTCACCCTTTGAAAATGTGTGGCACATTATGAAGCGCAAAATGCGACAACGGAGACCCCGGACTGTTGAACAACTGAAGTCATACATCAAGCAAGAATGGGAAAGAATTCCACCTACAAAGCTTCAACAATTAGTGTCGTCAGTTCCCAAACGCTTATTGAGTGTTGTTAGAAGGAAAGGTGATGTAACACAGTGGTAAACATACCACTGTCCCAGCTTTTTGAAACATGTTGCAGACATCCATTTCAAAATGAGCAAATATTTGCACAAAAACAATAAAGTTTATCAGTTTGACCATTAAATATCTTGTCTTTGTGGTGTATTCAATTGAATATAGGTTGAAGAGGATTTGCAAATCATTGTATTGTGTTTTTATTTACATTTTACACAACGTCCCAACTTTATTGGAATTGGGGTTTAAATAGTTTAGTATAAATTGTTAATAAGTGCCTATTTTTTTTTTACAAATAAAAAAATGACATTTTTCAAATACACATTTATTTGTAAAAACCAACACACACATTACAGTAACGTGTGTTGGTTTTAATAAGCCGGCAGCCAGTGTTGGAGACTTATTTTTCCCATAATGCCTTTTGGCACATGTGTCTGTTAAAAGCACAAACCTTTAGAGCATTCCTTTAAAAGATATGTCATATGTGTGATTTTTTTTTTCTGTGTAAAAATGACAGAGGTACGGATAATATCAATCTGTCCAGAATTAGTTGTTTATGAGTAAAGCCATAAGTGAAAAGTGTGTTGCCCATCATGTCTCCTCCACACTGACCGTCTTTCTGCATGTTGAAACTAAATTACTTTTTTTTTCCCTCTGTCTTCCTTTGGGACAACAGCAGCTGGCTCGCTCTGCTCTCTTCTGCTGAGGAAAGACTGAGTTCACAGTCAGACAGAAACTATGGCTCGTTGTTCGTTTTTGGGTTTGTGATCCCTTTTGCTTTTACTCAGAAGCCTCGGCGGTGCTTAAACTTGAAACTGGCTTATCAGTAGCCAACATTACTAAACGTTAGAGGTTATCTGTAACCGCCGCTAAAAATCTTTTGCGGTTGATCTTTTATAAAAGCATTATAAAATGTAGCTTTTCAGTTAGCAGATTTGCAGTTATCAAAGCTAAGTTTCTGGCTGTGCCCACCACTGCTGATTACTCCTTGAAAAAGTACCTTAGTTACTTTACTGATTACTCAGTTTTAAAAGTAACTAAGATAGATTACTAGTTCCTTTATTAGCTACTTTCAGCAGCTGCTGACAACACCCCTCTGCCACTTCAACATGAAAATACTAACTTGTTTTGCCAATACTCACTTTATACCCTCCCTTTCTTGACTTCAATTAACTTAAATAGTTGTTTTATAAAAAATAAAATAAAAACATCTTTCTTGACCTCATATTTAACTGTTGACAGCATTGTAACAGTAAAACATTCAATTTCTAATCTAGTGTTTATAAATGTAACTATTAAATTCTTTCTAGCATTTTTCTAACATTTAAATTCTCTCTAAACATTTTAGTTGTTGGAATTATTATTATTATAAGTAGTATTAGTAGAAGTAGCAAAAAACCCTTCAAAAGTGGACCTTTAATCTTGGGATGTTGTGGGTGGGGCCACATCCATGCCCTGCCCCGTGCCCCCTTTCTCTCTGGATTCGCCCCTGCTTTGGTGTTTGAGCATGAAGAATGGGTAATGTTTATTTATGCAGAAAACACATCCAGATTGACAGGTAAGAAAGTTTTATCAGTGGTTTTTACATCATGTCATCCTCAGAAAGAGAGTTTAGGCACATTTGGATGGAAAAAAAATTGTTAGTTGTGAAGCCATCGCGGATCAGCTGTTTTTAGTGAGGAGACACAGAGCGGCTCAGAGTTTTAAATAAAGGGACAAAAAGCATAAAAATGTCTTTGTAAAACTCAGTGCAGGTGTGAAAGTGGGGAAAGTTGGCATTTTGGTCAAACCCTGAACCTCTGCTCATGGCCCAAGTTTAATGCTGCGATCAACCTGCAATACAAAAATAATAGTTACGCATAGCGACTTTGAGAAGTAACTTTAATCTGATTCCGGATTTGGAAAAATTAAAGCATTAGATTACTCATTACTGAAAAAAGCGGTAAGATTAGAGTAACGCGTTAAAGGCATCACTGGCCATGGTACAGTGAGGCTGGGCTGGAAGTGTCATTTAATCCCCTTGATTAGGTCAAAATTGTCCACTGGCTCATGGACTAGTCTTGTTGGTCGAGTTCTCATCGGCCACGTGCACAGGCCCGTCTCTGAGGATGCACGTTCCCACACGTCCACACGCATACCAGGTGTGTAAGAAAAGCCTGTCCAAAGCTATTTAGCAGCCGCTCCTCTCCTGTCGTACGAGCTGCTTTTAAACACCCGGTAGAGGATTAAACGCGGCTCAGCGGCGCGTGTCCGTGTGTGTATGTTTACTCTCCATCACACACACACACCAGCCACAAACAGTTTACCGTGGCTGTGCTCGTTTCTGCATGCGGCACAGAACATAAATACATTGTCCGCATTACGGAGGTCACTTACACGCAGTCAAGGGAGGAATATCCCACCTATAAAGCTGATCGAGGCATTTGAGGCCCCGTAAAGAAGCAGTCTGCATTCCTGAGTTTCAGTTACAGGAAGTAAAAGATTAACTTGAAATGAATGTGATATTCTACCAGCTAAAATGTACTCTGTTCTGATCGCTACCGGGGAGTCTCCGGCGGAGAGTCGCCGAGAGAAAGGGGCGCATATGGCTGGCTTCATTTCAAAGCGGTGTGGGTCTATTTTAACAAGCACTCTTGAGTAAAATGCTAAGATGTGAGTAATGTGTCCAGCCGAGCACTGAGCCCTAATTACTGATATCTTCTGCCAGAACGAGAAGCAAATGGCAAATAAATGGATTACAACGAGGAACACAAATTAATAAGGCACAATCAGGAGACGAGGAGCCGCGTTTACAGTATGTTTCTGCTTCTGTCGGCGGCGTGGCTGTGGACGAGGAGGCGGACAGGGACGCCAGATACAAAAAATAAGAAAAACATTAAGAGATTAAACTAATGGTGCTCAAAATGAGGGCCAAAGATTCTTCAAGAGGCTTCAGGGAACTGAGAAACAAAGTAGAGAATCATGATTAAATTACCACAGTAGACACAAAAACATGTAATACAATCTTCTACACAACCATGTAGAAGGACCTGTCAGATGAAACCTGCTCTGACAGGACGCCATGTGTTTGTCAGTTTTTCACAGCTTAACAGTTACAGACTGACTAATGAATATTGTGTTATCAGGCTAATCAATCTGTTTCTAAATAGGGAAACATCATGTCATCTACATGTGTTTTATGTGTTGTATGGTTTATGTGGAGTTAAAACAACACACAAGCACCACAATATGGTACATATCACAATACACCTATCATAATTCTATACATATCATGATATGACACTTATGATACACCTATCACGATGCGATGCATATCACAACACACCAATCACGATGCACCTATCACGAGTCAATACACCAATCACAATATGATGGACATCAAAATACAACTATCACAACTCAATGCATGTCATGATATGCCTATCACAATTCGATATAAATCATGATACTCTTATCACAGTTCATTACTTATCACAATACACTTATCATTACTCTATACATATCACAATACACCTATCATTATTCTATACAGTGGTGAGCACAGCTAACCAAAAGGTTAGCTTTGATAACCGTTAATCCACTAACTGCAAAGTTAACTTTTATAAAGCTAAACTGATAAATCCCTAAAAAAAAAATTAGCGGAAGTTACAGATAAAAGCTAAACCAATAACTTTCAGTACTGACTTCAGTACATGGCAGCTACTGACACAACTAGTCATCGCTTCTGTTTCAGATTGGCCTTCTCTCAGCAAAAGAGACCTCATGACTTCACTGGAGTGTTGCACAGGCAGACAGTTTTGACTTATGGTTAAAATTTTAAACTAATTCCGGACAAGTTATTGAAATTAACATCACGTCTCTCGTTTTACAAAGTGAAAATATCAGCTATATGTTTTAGTTTTAAAGTAATACACTAATTTTGAAGGTTTTATCATTTAGACACACATGCCGCATTTCATTATGGGTACATTAGTTTCCTGATATCAGTGGTTGGCTGGTCGGTATAACACATGTTACTGAAACATGTGGTGTGTTTTAAAAATAAATCTGTATTTCTAAATATGTCATTTTGTTTCATTTGTTAAAAAAGGCAATTTGAAAACTGAAAATTGTGTGTTAAGTCCATCACTTTTAGCAAATGTGTAGCACACTGCCATGCGTGTGTTATACCGACCAGCCAACCACTGACATCAGGAAACTAACGTATCCATAATGCATTGCGGCATGTGTGTCTAAATGCTAAAACCTTCAAAATTAGTGCATTACTTTAAAACTTAAACATATAGCTGATATTTTGCCTTTGTAAAACAATATATGTGATGTTAATTTCAATAACTTGTCCGGAATTAGTTTGTTTAAAATTATAACCATAAATCAAAACTGTATGCCTGTGCAAGACTCCAGTGAAATGACCGGCAGGTCTGTATGGTGTGAAGAGAAATGATCTTTTTTTTCTCCTTTCCTCCCTTTCTCTCTGGTAGTCAGCTCTCTTCTGTCTGCAGAGAAGAGAGTTCTACCATTCATGGCTGTCTGCTACAAAACATGTAACAGACAGGCACTAGAAATCTTTGATTTCAGACTTTACAAATATTTTTAACTGTTATGCTTTATGCACTATGCTGCAAAAATATGTTAGCATTCTAAAAGTTATCAGAACTAAATTTATCACAAGCTAATTGGTCCACTGATGGTTTTCAAAGTTATCTAGAAACCTAATCTGCTAATGAAAACATTAGCTTCGATAATTAGCGGTTAGCAGAACTGTGTCCATCACTGATTCTATACATATCACAATATACCTATCAAGATTTGATGCATATCACGATGCAACCATCAGAACTCAATGCAAATCATGATACACTTATGACAATTCAATACTTAGCATGACACACCTATCAAAAGTTAATACACCAATCACAATGCGACAGATATCATGATACACCTATCAGGATTCTGTTGATATCACAATCAATACATCTATCATGATACGATCCATGTCATGATACACCTATCATAACTCAATACAAATCATAATACACCTATCGCAATCCCTGTTCTCACTAATTATGCATCACTTTAATCAGTGTTGATTGTTTCCACATGAAAAATATCCATATTTTACATTTTTTTTAATTAATTTTGTTTCTTCACATGGTCATCATTTCTTACATGAAATAGTTAACTTTTCATATTATCAAGACATGTCTGGTAAGGTCTAGACTGGAAGGATATACTGGTATCACACAACAAACTACACAAGTCAATACAGGCTCCTTGATATGATTATCATGATATATAATGTGTTGTTGCACCACTGATTTGTGCATAAATTATGCACATAAATTGCATAATCGTTGCACATAATGACATGGCATTCCACATAATGACAAATGATCAGCTGATCAATATATGCTTTTAAATCACCTTGCTAGCTCTACTGATTTCCTAAACATCCTCGAAAATGTGTTTTTCTGACTACATTTTTGACAACCTTGAACTTGGCCTTTGACTCCAACTGTTAATCCTCTTGAGACACTCACCTGAAGAACATTCTTACCTAAAGTCTGTTCAGCTTTTTCAGTTATCTTTTACAAAGTCAGACAGACACACAAATGAGCATTTACGATACACACGTTGCACCTCTGTGCAGGGTAAATACCACAGCTTACACGCAACAATGTTTTACAGTATTAACAGACAACAGTACTCCAAGGAAAGGTTTTACTGTGCAAATGTTTCAGGCAATCTGAGATTTTGATAAAAATATGGTGATTATTGTTTTTCCCATCAGTGGGTCAACTGGAAAACAAAGTCGTTGTCCCCCACACCACCACCCATATCATTAAACGATTCATTAATAAAAACGGACTTTGCAGGTATTCTGAAACAACCCAAAGTCAAGTTCTCATATCGGCAGACAAAATGTGTTGTCTCCATATGATGAGACTGATACAAACAAAGCCAAAAGCCACACAGATTTAAAAAAAAAAAAACTAGATCAGAGGTTCTGGGATCACGACTGGAATACTCAAGAGTAAACAAGTCAGACAGGCGCATCAGTGGCTCCTTATCTCAAATACACAGCTGCACAACACTGAGTGCAACTGGGAACAGGAGCGGGGAACAAAGCGGCGCTGCACGCAGAACAGACAAGCACAAAACCAAAAACAACAAAACAAGAGCCAAACAACACAACACAACAATGTGTGTCTGCTGGAGATGCAAAGGAGACAAAGCGGGATCGAGGCGGAGGAGTTAGTGCAGCATGTTCGGAAATAAAGAGGAATGAGGAGGAATGGATGGAGGGAGGGCGGAACAGAGTGTACCAGGACATTATAGCCCGATATTACATCGTACACCATCTCTCATCGCCGCCTGGCACAATTCCATTTATACCCAGGATTCCCATTTGTCTCTCGCTCGCCTGCTACAACTGAATTTGTGACTTCTCTCTCCTGATGCACTCGGTGCTGACAGCTCAGCCACATCCAGAGTGTGTGAACAGCGGCGACTGGCTGTCTGCAGGTGGTGTGTGTTTGTGTGTGACCTCGCCCAATCTATTTTCTCCACAGGTATCCGAAGCGCATCCAGCGGCGGCCCGGAACCGACGGGCGGCTGCCAGCGCGGTCTGTTTTCTCTCCGTGCGTGACTTTGATCTCTGGCTGTCCTTGCGATGCCCCCGTCTCTCAGTGACGCACACACAGGACGGCCTGTGTCAGCAGCTGGCACCAACGCGCGCATGGTGAGCACACACATGCGTGCGCTGAGGGCCCCCAGCTGTTTCCAGCGTCTCTCCTGTCCAACTGACAGACACTAAGCAGGCTGATCTCCTCAACTCCTGTCTTCACCCTCTCCTCCTCCTCCTCCTCCTCCTGCCCTACAACCATTTCTCTTCCTTCACTATCTTAGTTTCTTGTCTGCTTTCCTGTTTCTGGTTTGTATCTTTCTAGCATTCACCCTCCTCCTCCTCATCACTTCAAGCCCTCCCTATCGTCTCTCTCACTTCAAGCCCCCCCCATCGTCTCTCTCACCTCGTACAGTCCGGCTCTCCTCCTCAGTCTGGTGTCCTTGCCTCAGTTTATTTAAAGCCTCGCTCATGTGCACACTGCAACCCTGAACAAGTCGAGACATCACCCTGAGATGAGGCATTTAGGCATCAGTCGGACTTTTGTCTCACGCAGTGGCCACCTCTGTGTCCAGTCCAGTGGTGGGCACAGTTCCACTAATCTGCTAACCGCTAGGTATTCACACTGGCATGGCAGTGTTCACTGGCAGTGTGAATACTAATTTCCACACATTAGCTGTGAGTGTTGAATCACTTAAACAGAATTTTCAGTTTTCATATTGCCTTTTTTTTTTTTACAAATGAAAAAAAGACATATTTACAAATACAGAATTATTTGTAAAAATCAACACACGTTATGGTAACTTGTGTGTTGGTTTTTACATATAAACTGACCAACTACTGATGACAGGAAACATCATTATTCATCATTATTCATCATCATCATTATTATTATCATCATTACATCATTATTGTATGGCCTTGCCTTACAATATAAAGCGCCTTGGGGCAACTGTTTGTTGTGATTTGGCGCTATATAAAAAAAAATTGATTGATTGATTGATAATGCCTTTCGGCATGTGTGTCTGTAAACTCTAAAAGTCTCAAAATTAGTGCATTACTTTAAAACTAAAACGTATAGTTGATATTTTCACTTTGTAAAAGACAGCGGTGACAATTTCAATAACTTGTCCAGAATTAGTTTGTTTAAAAATTTAGCCATAAGTCAAAACTGTCTTGCTGTGCATGACTCCTGTGATATGTCTGCAGGTCTGTATGGGTGTGAAAATAAATGATTTTTTTTGCTCTACTTCCTTTCTCTATGGTCACCAGATCTCTTCTGCTGAGAGAAGGCTGATCTGAGACAGAAGTGCTGGCTCGTTGTTTGTAATTACCTTTGAATTTATTCAGAAGTGTCAGTAGCAGCCAGTGTACTGGAGTCAATACTAAAAGTTATCGGTGTAGCTTTAAGCTGTAACTTCTGCTAATTTTTTTTAGGGTTTTTATTGGTTTAGCTTTGTAAAAGTTAACTTTTCAGTTAGCAGATTAACAGTCATCAAAGCTAACTTTGTAGTTAGCTGGATCACTGTTCCAGTCGAATCAAGGCTTTAGAAATGAAAGAAACTAACAAACAAGCTCTTGCCAAGCTCCTAATTTCCATCACGCATACAATGATAAAAACTATGCCCTGCAGCAACCCCAGACATGTCCAGCAGGTGGCAGACAGGTATATTACATGAGTGAAACTTTGCAGTGCAGTGATGCTGTAATTTGTGCAAAATTAACATATGGATCTATGTTGGATTTTGAACAAATATAGGAGAGGCCAAAAGAAATCAGGTCAGGTGTGGGAGCAGGCACAGCATCCACCACCGCATGCATCCATCCTGGGTAGATAGCAACCACCCAGGCAGACAGCCATTCTGCGACCAGACGATCTTCTGTTCAGATTCCGGTCAGACTGAAGATCACTACGGGCTCTTGTGAAAGGTCCTTAAAGCCCACGTTACAGCTGAGCCCCTTGCATGGCAGCATGCTGACATTGATGTGTGTGAATGGGTAAATGTGAGGCATCAATGTAAAGCACTTTGAGCTTCTGATTCAGATGGGAATGACTGTATAAATGCTGTCCATACATACTAATAGTCCAACACCAACTTCAAGATAAGAATAAATTCCACAACATGGATTTGGTGTTACGTCCTGCTTTGTCCTCACTGGAACCGCCATCCAAACAGAAGAAGCAATTTATTGTTAAAATTAATAAGTTGAAGTGAAGACAGCAGGCAGCGCAGTGTGGCTGTAACCCTGGCTTTATTTTATCTTTGTTTTTCTGTGGCCGAGCTCTCGCCTCCTTTAGTGACTCAGTAGTATCTGTCTCCTGGCCTCTCCACTCCAGCAATATGTCGCCACATTCTGCTTCCAGTCTGACGGTCTTATCAACCACGGGGGAGACCAGCTATACCAATGTAGCAGGCAGCGAAGCCCGATTAACGTCTTCCTGACTATTACGTTTCACAGAAACAGCTTTTATCTCCAAACTACGGGCTGTTACTGAGCTTCTTGCTTAAGCATCTTGGCGGTTAATGGGGTGAACAAAAACGGAGCATTTCATGTCAGAAAGCTCCAAAGTGGCATCTTCAAGTTGTTCCATCTGAGCAACACAAACAAAAGGTCTTTAAACTTCAGAGGTAATGACAACAATTACCAAACAATCACCAAGATGATTAATAGACAACAGTGGAAACCATCTCATGACGGTTAATCAATACTGTTCATTGTTTACATTGTTTTCTTTTAAATAGATCCAATCACAACAAGAGGGCTGACCTTTAAACATGAACAAATCAAAATTAACCATATTTTCCAGCATGTAAATTATGGGTTTTCTTTGATGTTGCTTTGCTTTTAAACTACCTAGAAGTTTGGGGCGTCCTGCAGCTTATGCTCCAGTGCCACTTACAGTATATACCGAAAAGATGCACACTTTCCCAGGACTCAAAGCAGGAAATGAAATAAACTCCATTCGTATAAGAATAAACGCTCTTAATAAAAGTAGATTACAAGAATGCACAAAAAAATTCAAATAAGACAACACTGAACTATTCAGGTGTTGACATGTCGCGTCTGAAGTGGCCATAGACAAATCGGTGTGAGACTCATCTCCAGTTTGTAAACAGATGCGTTGATCTGACCCAATACTGATCTTAGAAATCAAACACTGAGAAGATGTTCTGTGAAGTTACAGTGTCAAATGGTCCGGAAATTATCCATCTTTTTATGCGCACTCGTGCGTAAGACTTCTGGATTTTTTTGTATGAGGAGGATTTGTTGCAGGAATGGTGGATTGAATTTCACATATCATTTGTTCATTTATTTACACCAAACTACAGAACTACTAGTGTCTATTTCCAAGAGTTTCCAACAGTCCAGTGTTTGCATCGTGGTAAAAAATGAGTCTGAGGAAGAATCATCTGCTTGTGGTAAAGAAGAGAGAGTGAGAGACACACGCATTCAAATTTTGGTCGAACACAAAATCCAGTTCAAACGTGATGGTTTAAACCGGGCCACGTGTAGAGAAACAAGCTCTGGATTCTCCTCGGGATCAGGTGACCTCCCTCGCCCACATTTTCTCAATGTCAAATCCCTGCTTTCTTCTGTGTGTTACCCGTCCTCCCTCTCACCCCCTCTCCCTTTCATCTTCATCATTTTATGTGCCTCTCTTCGTCGCTCTCCTTCCACTTTCATCTCCTCCTGGCCTTGATTCGACCGTGCTAACATCCCGCGGACTGTTGTAAAGTTCATTTTCCTCAAAGCTCTGCTGCTCGTGTCTCCTCCTCTCAGTTCTTTTCAGTCCATACTTCACTGGTTTCTCCCTCCTCCAGTTTAAAAAAAAAAAACTTTCAGAAGGCAAGACATTCAGAGGACAATACAGGACCTCCAGTCAGACTTTAGAGACGGACTGTGATGGTGGTTTCTACAGACCGGCTGGTGTCACTGATGTTCAACACCTCTGCAAAGCCGACACTTTGGCTGAACCATTTGAGGAAAATATCTACATTTCTCCGATCATTTTTCCCCAACAGTACTGTAGTTACCTTGAACAAACTAGTTATGTATGTACAATATTTCGAGAGCAATCAATGGATTTTGATGAAATTACAAGACAAAAAACAACCTTCTTGGTGATGTTCAAAGATCGGCAATCAGGATCAAAGATTCTATATGTGTATGGTGGTCAACTACAGAATTTCTCATAAAGGGTTTGTTTTGGCAACAGTCAAGGCCATTGGGTTCAAGATAATTGGGGTCAAAGCTCAAACAAGTTTTTTTTTTTCCAACGCAGGTTTGCATCAAACTTAGCATATGTAAGTAGGTGGGTTCTGGAATTGTCTAGGTGAGGTAAAATTAGGTCAATCAAATGAGGCCAAAGGTCAATTAGAGGGGCCAAGGTCATGCATCTGTTTGCTGGCCTACTCCAACTCCCCTTTCTTTTGCTGATTTCTACCAGATGTGGTACATCAAGACAGGCTGACCTTGAATGAAGGTTAAAGAATTCAATGGAGGTTAAATAGTTAATTTTGGCAAATGTCAAGGTGAAAGAATGAGATTTTCAACTGGATTTAGACCAAATGTGGCACACAATTTGCCCTGACAAGGTTAACTGTCAAGGTCATTGGAGTCAAATGTCAGAATGCCTTCATGCCCACAGGTACTATGACCTTTAAAATCTGAAAACTTTGGAAAAGCAATAACAGTAACGGCCATGAAAATTGGTATGTCACAGTCAGAAAAACACCAACAGAATGATGTAGTACGTCAGAGTTATTTCTGATGATTTTGTGTCATAATATTCTAATAATTCCAAATGCAGTAGCCGTCTCTGCCATCATTAACACTTTTATGTACTTTATATTATTCATCAAAATACCAAACTGTCACTTTTTCCACATTCCTGACATTTATTTTTCATTTGCATTTTTTCTGTCTCTTTCAATCTTTCATGTCATCGTGGCTGCCTTTTGCAGTTATTTATGTCTTTCTGTCCTTTTTATCTCCTCACTTTTCTCCCTCCGTGTAACCGTTCCCTGGTTTTTTTTTTCCCTTTTTAAAATCTCTCACTGAATGCCGCTTCATTTCTGTCACTGGACTCCTTTCAGGCTTGAGGTTTAGTGTGTGTGTGTGTGTGTGTGTGTGTGTGTGTAAGCTTAGTAAAAGCAGCATACTGAGAAAATTAAAAATGGATTCAACAGTTTTTCCATGACAGATGGAAAATAAGTGTACATGCTGGTGTTAAAAAGTACCTGTAAATAATAAATATCTACATATTAAACGTCAAGTGCCCTCTGTGTATATGTGTGCAACGTGTATGCGTGTGTATGGCTTCGATCACGGAAAAACTGTGGTGAGCTGACGTGCTGTTTGGTATGTTTACGTATTTTGGGTCAAGGATGAACGCTGTTAAAACGGAATGTTGATAGGACTAATATTTTTATATAGAAACTTTGCATAATTTATTACCACCCTTGAAAAATGTCACCTACCCAATCTAAAGCATGTCCATCTCTACAATCAACACGCTAGCATACTATAAGCTTGTGTGCGTGAGTGAGAGTGATGTGTGATTGATGTGTGACACATGCAGAGAAAACATCTAATTACTTGAATGACAGCAAAATGATCAACAAGCATACTTTGATGTCATATTAAATTATATGTCAAGAAATGTTCAATTCTGACTTTTTGTGGCATCTCAAATGTGAGGATTTATACACTGATTAGGGATGCACAATCCATATTTTTCACTTCCGAACTGATCCCGATAGCTGACTTTAGATATCTGCCGATACTGCTACTATTCCAATACCAGAACTCGGTTTGCTTTTATATTATCATCATTATTGTTGATTTTATAGGGCAAAATGGTGGCTTGGTGGTTAGCACTGTTGGCTCACAGTGAGAAGGTCATGGGTTCGCTTCCCACCTGTGGCTTTTCTGTGTGAAGTTTGCATGTTCTCGCCATATTTGCATGGGTTCTCTTCTTCCCACACCCAAAGGCATGCAGGTTAGATGGATTGGATACTTTAAATTTGTCTGTAGGTGTGTGTGTGTGTGTGTGTGTGTGTGTGTGCGCGCGAATGTGTTTGTTTGTCTATATGTGGCTCTGTGACAGACTGGCGTCCTGTCCAGGGTGTCCTCATGCCCTATGAATGCTGGGAAAGGCTCCAGTCCCCAGCGACCCTTAATTGGAACAAGCGGTTGAAGATGCGTGTGTTGATTTTATATGAGGATATTTTGTATCCCCAGATGTACAGCTTCATGATGAAGTGGTATATAGGAGGATTTTCTTAAAAAGAAGATCTGAAAGTTCAGATACATTTTGCCAGAAGCCTAGATTTGATTAGATTTAATGTTTTTAGTGAAAGAATTAACTACTTTTATTTATTTTTTGGTGGTTTCTTGTGGCATTTTGGAAATGCTGAAATGCACTTCTTCCTCAAAATGGTACATGTACTTGTTCGCAATTTTTGGGGCCCCCCTGAGGAAAAAAAAAAAAATCAAATCATGATTGATCAAAATGGCAGGTCTTGAAAAAGAAAAGCATAGACTTTGTAGAGAAGACTCTCTCTCCCTTTCTGTCCCTCTCTC